>NC_086370.1:16718599-16975155 GCF_036324505.1 Eleginops maclovinus
CTAGAAGGATGGAAGCTGTCATGTACTATATGTTGATACGGGAATATTTGCTATTTAATACACATTGATGAATGTAATAAGTGTATCTCAATATTCTTTGGCCCTTGTCTCAGATGGGTCATGCAGCTGAAGTGTTTCCTGTATTTTTTAGGTGTTGATCCTGAGGAACCATGGGATGATCGCGTTAGGGGAAACAGTAGAAGAGGCTTTTCACTACATGTACCACTCACAGCAAGCGTGTGAAATCCAGGTATAAAAAGCATGATTTCTACTGTTTAAGCTACCTGGAAATGACATGTACCTGCAATATTCAGGTCAGAGAAACATCTGAGTGTAAAATGTAATGTAAATGTAATGTAATTCTGTTGAACATGCAATGACAAAAAGAGTCTCGTCTTATCTTTCATGATTTGGTTATTTTACATATGAATAGACTTTGTTGCAAATGGCAAAGGATCACTGCAGGGCCTTAACAGCAGCAGCTTAACAAAGCTAGTGTGATGTCTAACGTACAGTACAGAGTGCTTGGAAAATGCTAAATCAAATATGTGCTACAGATCACGGCTCACAGTCAGAGCCAGGTGGAACCCTGCAGAGCTTCTAAGAAACTCCTGTTGCTTCGTGTCAGAGAGACAGTCGGGGGGTTGTTTATTTTTCATCCTGCTGTGTCTCGACTGATTTTTTTCAATCGTTTTTGACACATATTGACAGCCCGGCTGACATATTTCCAATTCTTGTGTTATGAAAACAAACTGCATCTTAGAAGAGACAATAGTTAACGTTGTGAAATTAATGTAATCTTCAGTTTCTTACATTGCAACATTATAATGAATGCATTAGGGAAAACCATCATCGATTTTGCAAAGAATAATAATGTTGCTTGTAAGTGCATACCAGAATAATTTGGTTGCCTATTTTTAGGTGAATGCTATGGGGTGTTCAGGCGGCGTGGATAATCTCGTGCTCCTGGACAGAGAGAAGTTCAAGCCCCTGACTCAGGGCGTGGCCGCTGCCGGATTAGTGATGGACAATGAGGTCAAGTGGAAAGTGGGCGAGGCCGAGCTCGAGTCCCTCATGAGGATGCTGGACAACCTGGTAAGTGAACCCTGACCTGTGCCTATTACCCATGATGCTTTGAGTTTCCTGTTTCAGGCGCTTCCTCGGGAAGTCTCTGATTAGAGAATACAAGGAAACCAGATATGTTTTTGGAAATTTAATCTGAAAAAGACGAGTGTAATTGGGACATAGTGGTCCATGAAAGCCGTGGAATATATTTTCTCTACAACTGCAGATGCTATTAATGACAAAAACATGTCAAACCGTGTTTTTTTAGCTGTGGCTAACATGCTGTCTGCAGGTGTTGTTTCTGTACAGTGCTGCACTTCTGTCAATTCCATCCTCACTATTCTCCCCACACAGCTAATGACCAGGCCCTGACATGTTCTGCGGACTGGTCACAGCAGATGTCAGACTGTGTCTTTCTGACTGTGCTTCTCTCACTAACAACTGGAGCTGGAGTGGGCTGCAGCTGTGTTAGCTCAGTGTGATCATAGCCCGCCCCCTCCTCTCCATCATTACTTCCAGATGGTGAGGCGTGCTTTGGGCAGTCACATCCACACAGACCACACAATCACTTAGTGTGAGAACTTTAGTGTACTCAATTTAAGAATGGGAGTGTTCTTCAAGACTGTAAAGTATGGCGCTGTGGGATCATCTCTCTGGTAACTAGTGTTTACCTGAAAGGGGATTCAGATACTGACCTGGTGCTTTAAGCTGTTGTTTATAACAATGAATATGTAAATCCAGCCTATGAAAAAGTGCTCCTCCTCATACCATTTGGAAACTGTGCTTCTGGTGACAGTGAAAAACACTGTGAATAAATGATCAAAGCCCAAAGCAGGGATCATTTTCCGTTGCAAACATGTCATATTGCCTGTGAGAAAATGCCAGTTTTGATTTCTATTGTAGCGTTGTACTGCCGGCTTCAGGCAGCACGCTGTGAATTCTCATCGCTTTTCTAGTCTCTCATCATTGATGTATTGTTAACAACACACTCTTTTAAACCAAAGTTTTTATCTATTCCCTCTGAAACTGGGCACATCTGCAAACACGCTGTTTGTATATACAGCGTTGTTTAAATATTTAGAAGCATTGTGTAAGTGGATCTTGGGTGGCCTGTACATCCTTTGAGTTTAGTCTCTTTTGTAGTTGATATTTCTTATTTAATGGATTGTTAGGGGAAACTGAAGAACAGTACAAGCTACTAAATATAATTACACGTAAGGACTGCTGAAGTAATGTTTCCTCTTTGTGTGATCTTCCAGGGATACAGAACAGGCTACTCCTACAGGAACCCGATCATCCGTGAAAAACCTCGCTCTAAGAACGATGTGGAGATCCCCGCCACCGTGTCCGCTGTGCCCCCAGAGGACTGTGAGATGGGTCTGCGTAGCCCCTTCAAGTTTATGGCCCAGAAACAGCAGAGAGAAAGGACCCGGTGGCTCAACTCGCCCAACAGCTACTTGAGGGTCAATGTTCCTGAACACTCACCCAGCGGGGATGTCAGCCCCCGAACCAAGACCATGGTAAGTTGATTTCACGTCACGCTGTAACAAGAAAGGAAATAATCTGTGTTGGCCTCTAAAGGAAATAGTTTCCTGATACTTTCTTTGTATTATCCTGCCCTCTTGTGGCCAGTTTGCTAAATACAGCTGAATACCGATCTTTATTCCTCAATTTGTACTAATCCTTTTTTTCTCAGTGGATGAAGTCTTCAGAACCAGGCAATAACACTGGCACACCAATAAAGATCGAGGACCCAAACCAGTTTGTCCCCCTTAACACTAATCCCACAGAGGTTTTGGATAAGAGGAACCGGGTTAGTTGAAACATCATCACATTTTTCTCACACAATGCCTGTTATATTTGATCAAAACTAAAAACTTAATTTGTTTAATTCTTATTGCCTTTATTGTATCATTAGCTTGTAGTGTACAAATCAGACCCAGTTCAGTCCTCAAATATACCAATATAACATTGCATTCTGTATCATAAACTAATGTTACCCCATTAGATGGTTATAAAAGTAGGGCTGCAACATTTCAATATTTTCTTAATTGAAATATTATGGAATTTATTTTAGGAATAATTGTTTGTTTTCCTGAAAGAGCAGAGCCTAAATTAGTGTTGCCAAATTAATAATTCAACCAAAAGTCTAGACTAACAAATATTCTGTTTACGTTCATATATCAAATTGAATCAAACTATGATTTTCTGTCTCTCAGACATGTATAGCATCTTGGTCATTAGATATTGTATATAATGTCAAAGATTACTGAAGTTTAATATGATTTTTGTTTCATTTATTCAGATTAAAGAACAGCACAGAGGGGACCTGATGACTTCCGGACCAAAATCTCAGTTACTAGCAGGCATTGTTGTGGACACCATAAAAGGCCCAGTGAGTATATTTATCATTTTCAAAAGGCACAAAGTCACTGGTGCAGCAACTCTGTGTGATACACAATGTGTCACTGTATTGATTCTTCTATATTTCTTCAGTACATTTTCTAAAACACTGATGCAGTGTTTTAGAAAACCCAACACTAAGAATATACTGTTTTTATACTGAGCTTTACACCACTACTGTCACTTCATCAACAAGTCCATCACTGACACAAAACGGGTAACACATTTTGATAGATAACATTGTCTCAACAAAAAAACAAACAAAGAAAGCCAATGTCAGATTCCATCAAGTACAGAAAAGTACGACCATCCAAATAAATTTGATTATTCCTTTTAATAAGTTATCAATCCCTATGCCTCCTACTGTGTAGTCCCTTAGTGTATGGCTTGAGTCATTTCACCTAGCAGTTGAGATCACTTTCAGTATGACCAATAGGGGGAACAAGTGGAACAGGAATCAGAGACCAACCTGACAGGTCCCTTTCCTAACATTCAATCCCATAAGCAAACATATTAACGTATATTATGCCATCATGTAGACAATTCTACAAGATTTTCCAACCAATATTATAAGACTCTCAGGGTGACAGAAGACACTGAAATTGTATAATTCCCTCAATAAGACATCCAAACAATCAGTAACCCAATTGAAAGTGAAAGATGTTATTGCTCAAAACAGCTGGCTGCAATTATGGTAATGAATTAAATCGATTTTGATGGCAGAGATTAACACAATGCATCACTGAATTAGAAGAGGACATCTGCCCTTCTACATTTCATTTCTTTATAAAAAGCATCCACAAAAGAAAGGCATAAACCAACCAACATACATTTCTCTGAGATCTATGGGTTGCACACACAAGATTTTTCAAAGTTTGATTTGTCTTTGTGCCAAAGCAGCTTGAAACAACTGTAATCACAACAGTGCAAAGAAGAAACGGTGTGCTTGGTTCCATCAGCAATTATTTCTGTTTACTCAAAAATGTATTACATCAGTTGTCCAAAAATGTTTTTTTATCCTCTTCTGTCAAACAGGCTTTCATCATCGAGGACGAAGAGCAGACTCGCTCTCTGCCCCCCAACCCTTTCAATGAGCTCACAGAAAAGATGCTGGAGGAATACAAGAGCCTGGTGGAGAGAAAGCAGCTCGGCCAAGAAGGTAGAGAGAGGTTTTCATTAGCATTTCAAACGCACTAATGTGCACCATTGCTCTTTAGTGGCACAGAAACATTAATTTAATCCTACTTGGGTTTACACAGCTTATATCTGACATCATGCCATATAGATTATGAGTGTATGATGATCTGAAGCTAATCCTCTGCGGTCACAGAGGTCATTAAAGAAATTGAGATGGAATGACAAAGCTAATATCAAACCTTAACAGCAATCTCTTGACTTGCAAAACCACGCCTTAAATGCTAAATAATGAGGATTTCTTCAATCAAAGTGAACTTGTCAGTTTTTTTAATTGAAAAAAAGACACAAAAATGTGTAAATTAATCGCAGTTAATGATTATTTATTTACAATGCTAATATTGTAGCTTTATATTTCAAATGAGTTCGCTATACTTATTTTATCCCCATGAAAGCAGTCTCGTTAGCCCACAGTGCAGGCAGTTGAAGGTCCATTCAGAGTAATGGCTCCTTCCTGTCTTGGGAAAATGTTTTACCTCAACTACATTCACTGAAATGAGGATATTTCTGTGAAAATGTCTGCACGGGAAAAACTGTCAGTTAACGCTTTCACTATTCTCTTGAGTAACGAAGTCAGATGAGCTGCAAAGACATTGGTCTTGTCAATCTACTTGTGTTTTGGTTATGGCTGCAGGCAAGGAAATCATGTGTGTGCAGGAGAGAAACGTTTCTACTATATTTGACCGGCACCTTTGTCTTGGAACCCATGAGCTAATAGAATTTGCATAGCAACGTTCTTTACCATCTAGTGTTTGCTTTTATACTTTGGAATGCTAGCAACATGGATCGGGTCAATCATTTATTATGTCTGCCTGTTGGGTTTATTACTAAAAACCTGCAAAAATATTGGCATTTACAACGGCCTTGGCGGTACTTGATGTAAGGAAGGGTGCCCACCTGATGAATGATCTTGTTACCCCTTAATCCATTCAAAAACTCATGAAGGTGCCGATTATTATGAGGGGATTGTAAAATCAAGTCCTATGAGCTCAAATAAGACAATAGAGATGGTAAACAATTTACCTCCAAATCATCGGATTATTATCATCATTATTGTAAAGATGTTAGCATGACTTCAGCATTTAACGTTAAAGTCCTGCTGTGGCAAGAGTGAACCTTTTTTGTTTCTGCAAACAATGAAAAAATGCAATTCTGATCAGCATAAATATGTTTGATCTAATATTAGTCTCACTCACATAAACATACTGGATTTAATGAATGACTGACCCCTGATGTCCGTTTACAGAAGATGATGATGCCACTGATGCAGAAGAGATGACGACATTTGATGGCTCCACTATCTCCCTCTCCCTCTCCCCGTTAATGACACCGGTTAAACAAGGTAATTAGTTAACAGTCATTAGAGTCGATAGCAATAGCTGCTTATTTGGTTCTGTGTTTTATATCCATCTGGTTTCCTCTATAAAAAGGAAACAGCCTTCTCTGTGTGTGTCGTGTGTGTGTGTGTGTGTATGTGTGTGTGTGTGTGTGTGTGTGTGTGTGTGTGTGTGTGTGTGTGTGAGATTGCACTTCTTATCCACATCCCTCTCGGCTGACATGACTTTATCTTTTGACAGACATAATACCCAATGGGAAAGACCACTTAGATGAGACGGATGAGGATCTGAGCATTGAGGTATCAAAGCTGAGTGTGAGCACTTCAGAAACGGTGGAAATCTCCATTACATCGAATGAGAAGACAGGTGAGGCTCAGACCCCGGAGATCCAAACCAAGTCCCCCAAGAAGAAGAAAAATAAGTTCCGCACACCTTCATTCTTGAAAAAGAGTAAGAAAAAGAAGGACGAGAAAGAAAAAGCAGAAGCCTGAGGGGATTAACTGTAAAATACCAAAACAATAAGTGTTTTGCTAGGAAAACATCAGAATTGCCTTCTTAATTTTCAGCTTGTTGAAAGGAAGTGAAATAAGAGGAAAGACTTTAATTTAGTCAGCTAGTCTCCCAGGACTGTGTTGTTTTTACACAGCTTCCTACATTCACAGCTATTATTTCATGTGAAAATGATTCCGAGAAGTGCCAGCAGATGGTAATATGGACGTGTTTTTGTCCCGTGAGAATATTGATCACTCCTGAAGGGCTCAGTAAAAAGGAAATCAAATGAAAAGTGAACATAAAACTGCATATTTGTAGTCTTTATTACCCATATTTTTAATGGGGTTTAAAATGGAAATCAAAGGTTATGAAAATATCAGATTAAAGTTACGTATTTGTGATATCTTTTTGCACAAGTTCATCGTTGAATGTATACTGAAAGCTAAGAATAAAAAAATGTAACAATCACACAGGTAGTGTAACAATGGCTGAGCATAACAAGGTTTTACGACATTCAGCCTCATCAAAAGTACGAATTGTATCTGAACCTAGTCAAAGTTATGCTATCTTGTAATAATATATGTTGATTTATATTATAGGTATTACAATATAGTGTTTGATAGTTCAATAAATGATTTTATAGTCTTTAAATATTACTTTACCTACTAACTCTTATACTAAACATACTGTAATTGGTAATTCAGTAATATTTCATATCGTTTTTACATTTACGTCAGTGGTATTGTTCACATGGTTGCTGCTTTATCGTAATTGTGACATGGAATTGACGAACAGAAAGAGCCCAGCAAAGTGAGCAATCTTGCATATTGATGTTTCAGCCTGACAAAGTTTGACATTTACAGAATTGACAGAACACCAATGCTTGTTTGGACGTTGACAATGAAAGTGCCGAGCCTGAATGGCAGGAAGTTGAAAGTGATGGATGTTTTGATTCATTGTGTCAGTTGATGGCTGTATGCTGTGGAGAACTTCATCGCCACAGTTAGAGTTTGATATAAGGTATATTAGAGGATTACATATTTACATCCCAGTCAATAATGTGAATGATTTGTGTTGACCCAAAGGGAGTGAACTCTTTGCCTTTGTAAATAGTTTGTATTTGTGAAGTTATTTTGTTAAGCTGAACCAAAATGTTAAGCAATGAAACTTAGAAATGTGACAGTACAATCTAATAACATTATTCTAACACTTCTTTTATGATATTTTTATTCACCGTTATTAAGCTCCCCATTTAGTCAACATGCACAGTGTTTACAAATTGTATTTACTTATGTAATGTGTGTGCCTAGTGCTTGTATTTCCCTGCATTGTTTACATAGCTATCTGTATCTGGGTTTTCTCCAAGGGGCTTTACATTACAGTCACCATTAAAGTGAGTCTTTCTGAAACGGCCTTCCACCTGATGTAATAAAAGCTCAGATATGTTTCGATAACTGTTTTATTGCTCTCTTGCTTATTGACTTAAAGGTATGTGATGTTAGCCTTTCTTATCTTTACTCAAATACAGTTTTAACATTGAGATGGTTTCATATGTTGTTGGTGCATTTATTTTAGCCTGGTGTAGTTGTGAAGCTCCATCTAATTATATCCAGTCTGAAGACACTACGCAACCCCCTCAAGTACAAAATAAAGCTTTCTAGACAAACTACACAGCCTCCCCTTTCTTTTTAGAAGCAGCGTACCCCTAAAACAATGCACTCTGTTCAGCGATAATTGACCGTGTGAAGCTGTATAATCAGTCTTCAGTCATGATATGAATGGGTGTTGTCATGGTAATCCACTGAGAGGGGGCTGTGGAGACAAAGAGAGGATTTGGTGTCTCCAACAGGTGTTCATGTTGGGGGAGTGACAGGATCTATACCTACACTACCCCCAACCCATACACACACCTCTCCTAGGAACTGAAAAACAGATAAGATCAGGTCAAAAGGTAGTGCATGTAATTGAACATAAAAACGGCTAAATAAATAAAACATGTTTTTGATTATTTAGTGTGAAAGTTAAATACATTTTCAGCTTGGTGAAGAGAGGGGAATAAACCAGCAACGACTATGATTCAGTCAGAAAGTCTCCCAGGACTGTAATTTTCTAACTGCTTCCTATACTTAGCTATTATTCGGGGGAGTGACAGGATGTATACGTGCACCACCCTAAACCCATATACACACCTCTCCTAGGAGCAGAAAAACAGAAGAGGTCAAAAGGTTGTGCATTTAAATGAACCTAAAAAGTACAAGATGTGTATCAATAAAACAAACAGAAAAGGGAATTACTTAAGAACAAAACAATAGTGTTCTGCTGGAAAAGCATCTGAATTGCTTTCCTAATTTTCAGGTTGTTGAGGGGAGTCTCCCAGGAATGGGCTGTTTTGTAACAGCTTCATACAGCTATAATTTGGGGTGGGGGGGGGGTGACAGGATGTATACCTACCCCGACCATACACACACAGACATCCCCTAGGAGATTACATACTACAAGGAGATGGGATCAAATAGTAGTGTGTTTATTTGAACATAAAAAACCACAGAGTTAATGTTTAAATAAAAACATTCAATTTTGGAGTAAAACACAATAGTTATGCTAAAAATACAGATTGACAGTTAAAAAGAATACATTGCCGGATGGAATTAGTTTCCTCTAATCATGGGAATTATAAAAAGGCTTTTAAAAAGAACCCTTGTTTTTCTCTTTCCTCTTTGTGTAAAATGCATGACTACTGCCAGCCTCCAAACTTGTTATCTGAACAATCCCTTTAAATGTGAGGATGACAAAGCTTAGCGCTGAGCTCCTGACAGTGCTAAGGAGCAGCTGACACACGTCTGGGCTGCTGGAGTGTCCTTCTGCTGTGACCTCAGGGCAAAGTGCACCCATTGTTTCAAAACAACAGGGGACGGCTGCAGCACAATGCTTCATCTGAGCCCGTCAACTTGTAGACCACCAGCACGCGAGAGGAGGGCATCAGCAGGATAGATAGATCCTGCTGAAAAATACATTTTACATTTCAACAAAATCCCAAATGCTTTCTATTCCCTGCTGTTTGGCACATTCTTTCATCACACACACACACACACACACACACACACACACACACACACACACACACACACACACACACACACACACACAAGCATCGTGTGACTTTGCCTCCTCTGTGACAGCCGAGCCACCGGTGTAATCCTCAGGCTTTTCAGATTACTCCAGTTGGGGTCACATTCTACACCAACCTACAGCGGGTCAGCTTTCCACGCCGGCGCTATCAGCGTGCAGCTCGTACAGTCGGTCAGCCTGCACACATCCTCACTGCACAGATGAGCTTTTCCCTGCTGAACTCTCTGTCCATGTCACACTATTTTTTTCTGTCCCTTTGAGCAAATGGGTACAAAAAGATAGGATGATATTGGATTTTACAGTTGCATTTGTTTTTTGGATGGATGCTCTGGTAACAAGAGCCTCAAAATAGTAAAATGCATACTAGAAGAGAAAGTATTCCAAAAATAGGCCTGTATCTGTTACGATGTTTTTAGACATCTTTTAGGGCTTCATGATGAAGAGAAAAATAATTAACTGTAGTTATTTTGACCAATATTGCAAGTGTAATACAATTTGCAATGTTAGAGGGAATAACCATTTTTGGAACATCATTCACATTATAAGTGAAAAATATATTGAAATTCTCTTGGTATGATTTTTAAAAGGAGCTCTACTATCTAAGGAGTGTTCTTATTTACAATACCCGGACTCCTCTGCTTACCCCAATATTAATTCAGAATTACATGTTCACATATTTCGCATTTAGGTACTATTGCTCTTACTGGGATTTGGATATTGCACGACTCGAAATGTAGATTATTTGTGCAGCCCTTACACCTTGGAATGACAATTTGAGCATGCTTTTTCACTTAAGACTCTCTGTTTCAGATCAGGACTGTCTGTGTGTGTCAGGCCTTGCCAGGCAGCTGAAATAGACTCCATGGGAGGGTGTGCTCTCTCACAGGCGTCCGTTACAGGCCTGGCCACATCTGCAGCGGGCCAGCCATCTGCACCCATTGTCTCAGAGGCACAACACAGCCCTGCACGCATGGCTAGCCTCGTAAAGGCAGGCCCTTTCCACTCTGTCCTCCTCCATCCCTCAGCGTGTGAGGAAGAAATGACTTCTTAATAAGTCAAAAGGGACAGCAGGAGTGGAGAATCAAGCTAGAAGTAAGGCAAATGTTATGGGTAGTTTTGCAAAGGACAGGAACCTCAAAGATCAGTAAAGCATGGTCACTTTCACTATAAATGATGTTGTCCACCTGCTTACTCTGATATTAAGCACAATCTCACTGGGTTTACTTTGTTGGCTATCTCCATTCGAGTTTATAGTAGAATTGAAGTAATATACAAAAATCCCACATGATAATATGTGGTCTACTCAAAACAAGATGATTATCAGAGAATGATTATCAAAGTCGAAAACCTCAAACTATACCTCATAAGTTTTATGAATGTATTGCATTCACACTGTAGGGTAAAACACTTAACTTAATGCTTAAAGTAGCATATCATATACTAACCATGTCTCTAATACACTATCAATGTGTCATTGACAAGTCCTAATACTGTATCATATGGCAATGTGGTCTTAATGCTTATCCCTTTAAAACTATGCTCACATGCATTCAAAACTGAGTGCAGATTGATGGCAGCTTAAATGTGTACAAAATATTCAGATAATGTCAAATAAAATAAAGCAACGTTTGTAACAAAGAAAAGCATCAAGTGTGTTATTCGTACTCTCCTACTCTATTGATAATGAGGATTTATTGTGGCACAGTTAACAATGTGCAATGTGAATGCGTTAGTGGGAGGGATTATCCACCAAGTAGGGCAAGTGGCTGAGGCTAAAGACTGCAATTCCATCGAGCCTAGTTCATTTCAGTCAGCCGCTCAGAGCACAGACGGGACAAGGAGAGCAATTCAGCGCTGCTTTTTTTGTCCAAGTCCCCCCCAAAAAGTGAAAATGGTCAAGTACATGCGACAGCACAGCGAGCTGAAGCTCGAAGAGGTTCTGTCGGAGTCTGATGCGTCCATGGACCAGCAGGATTTTGGAGAATTGTCCGACTATTCTTTCAGCGACGTTTTATACTCCAAATGTTCCGCAATGGACCAAATCGGCACTTTCATGAAGAACGTGCAAGTGCTGCTTGATGCAGCAAATTACATAGAAAATGTCGAGAAGAACAACGGAAGTAAGTAAACACGGGCAGCAGGGGATATTAACACGTTATGCGCCGAGCAGACAACAAAAGAGGCGAAGGCGACAAAAGACGCGCAGCGGACAGATGAGCTGGCCCGGCAGCAGTCAATGATAGTTCACCTGCTACTGATAAACTGTAGTCGAATAGACCTAATACACAACATATCCACAATCGAAAATAAGTTGGAAAATTGCCTACATAAATTCAGAAAAATTGCATCTCCAGAGACAGATTATATTGCAAGCTTTAAACTAAATTATTTTCTGCTCCCTTTAAAACTGGTTTTCTGCAGAGGCTTCATCGAAAAAGGACGATCATTCTTTATTAAAGAAAGAAATAAGGGCACATCTAGGTGAATTCAAGCAGCCTAAATTTTTATTTTTATGCGAGACTCCTTATTCTCTATTTAATCTGTTATCTCGGTTGTCTGCAGCTCAATTCAAGCTTATCCCATGCATTCAGATAACCTATTGCATCCATTTCAAAAAATAAATATCGCATCCAAGGACCATACATCTTATAAAAACGGCGATTTAGAGTTTATTTCCTCTTAACATTTCCAATTCAAGAACCTCCTATCAGTTCAGGAGCAGCTGCTGCTTCCTTGTATGTGTTGTTCACATGGTTTCCACATGGAACAAATTGTAAAGTTGTCATTGGTCCGCACACATGTTCCCAGCGCGAGAGTCACTGCAGACAGCCAATCACAGACAGGTTCACGTCTGACGTGGGATGTTACTGGGAAGGAGGGTTCAAGGGAACTGTAAACGTTTTTGAGAACAGGAAGAAAACTAGACTATATAAGTGTACATACAAATATAATGCAAGGCTATTGATATTAGCATTTTTAAGAAGGATTGTGAGTTTTAATTATTAAAGTAAATCCTTAGGTGTTTGGCCACATATTTAAATGTAATTTAGAATTCAGGTCACATCAATTATTCAAATCTAAGCCATTGAGAAGCCTTTTTACTTCTATCACATTTGTAAAAACGGTGCATTGTATTTTAGTCCTATTCATCTCTTTTCATCACCAGAATGTGAGCATGGTTATGCTTCAACATACCCAGACACCGAGACTGCACATCAACAGAAACAGCGTAAATTCAAGAACAGGAAGTTGGACAATATACACAATAGGTAAGTCAATGTGTTAAAAAATATAGTACATATGACTATAATGTGTCTTCATTACATATGGATTAAAAATACATTCAAAATCTTCCTAGATACAGAATTGTCATTCATAAACCATTTTTAACATTAACAGGGGTTAGGTTTTTGAATGTAGATTGTACAATATGCTGTATTTTGCATCATTAGGATTTGTCAACAGTTTTGTTTGTATGTTTATGATTTCAACAGGTCAGCACACAATGAACTGGAAAAGAATAGGTGAGTAGAACTACCTTGAAAACATTATTTATATGCATGTTTATGACAATACAGTCAGTACTGAAAGGTAAAGATGAATCTAAGGGAACATGGAAAGAAGCACGATGATGATGACTTGTATAGGCACTTTGGCTAATCTTCTAAGGTTTCTGTTTCCATCTTACTTCAATCAACTTCGTTGTTATGTAGGCATAACAATATGTGCAAAAGTCAAACAGAAAAATGAGATAAAGACCAGATATTTAAAGCATTTTAACTGCTTTAGCAAATGGAGGTTCACAGGGAGTCTATCTGAAGAGCCTGCTGCCTCAAAATGGAGCTTCAAGCTGATAAACCAAAAGCTACTACTGTACATTCTGCCAGGTTTGCATATCTTGGTGCATACCACTTTCAAATGAGATGCACTGCAGGCCTATAAATCAGCTTATTATCAATATAGAACTCATAATAAAGGCATCTTTATCACCATTGGTGTGTATGATTGCAGAAATCATTTTGCATGGCAAATAAAACGATGATGTAATGCATCACCAATAGCAGCACTGTTCCTGGAGGACATGAAGACATTTCCCCAGTCAGCAAATGGGAACCATCTGTTTACAGGCTCCTTCCTGAGAGAGTCTCATGCGCAAATCTAACAGTAGCTAGCTTCTATTGCCCCAGAATGAGGAAGCCTCTGCTTGAGCTAGACATGAATGTCAGAACACGTTTATCCTCAAATTACATTCCCAGATAATCTCCAAAAGCATGCCAAGTGTGTGTGAATCTTTGTTTGAGGGATGCACTAGATTATAAGGAAAATGGCATCTTCAACTGCAAGGCTTATTTCACATCAGGCTGTTTTAGATAACAAAATGGTTGCCAATGCAGAGAGAAGAGATGACATCATAATTTGACCTACATTTTATTCACTTATCTGAAAGGACAGCGAGTGTCCTTCGCCAGTTTCTGCATTTGGTCAGACCACAAGCCCCGAGGCCTTGGTGGATCAGAATCAGTATTGAGCTGACCTCAGCACCTTTACAATCTGGGGCCAGACAGATCTATACAGTATTGCAAAGGAGTATGATGGTATGGCTAACTAGAAAAATGGACAAACAAATAAATCAGATACTTGAATACCTCGATTATGACATTGCTCATCCCAGATGTATAATGCTATTATAATTAGAATCGATCCAATCCAAAAGGGATTTGC
This sequence comes from Eleginops maclovinus, assembly GCF_036324505.1. Classification (NCBI taxonomy): domain Eukaryota; kingdom Metazoa; phylum Chordata; class Actinopteri; order Perciformes; family Eleginopidae; genus Eleginops; species Eleginops maclovinus. The sequence continues at coordinate 16,732,942 of NC_086370.1, forward strand.
CTCAACTATTACAACACTAATCAAATTGGATATGGGGGATATATTATAATCTGATTTAATCCGGATCAGTGCAGGGGACAATAATATATTAGTCTGAAAATTCATATCGCTGTCTGCATAATTGCTGTACAATGCATATTACTCCATGCACACTGTCTCTTAAGAGAAATGACCTGTCTTGGTTGTCCCTTCCTACAGACGAGCACATCTCCGCCTGTGTTTGGAGAGGTTGAAGTCCCTCATCCCTCTGGGACCAGAGTGCAGTCGGCACACAACACTGGGACTGCTCAACAAGGCCAAAGTACATATCAAGGTGAGTTGCTCATGTAGTATGTTACCATCATGGAACAAAGGGCACAATTCGGTCCATTTCTGTGCTCAGAGGTAATGACTTCAGCAGATTTATAAACTGCTTCCACTGCGTTACCCACATGTTAATGGTTGGTAATACCAGTTAAAGAAAGTAGGAGTAGCCATATAAAAAGTCCTGAGGCTGAATTCGACAAGAGACTAAAGTGGCTAAATGGAATTGAGCCAATGTGACTTTTTTGTATTTATTTCTGTGCTTTTTCTTCTGTGACACATCAAAATGCCATCTGTCATCTATTCAAACATAACTGAGTTTTACGCTCTCAAAGAAAAAAGTGCCAATTACTCACGTATAGAATTAAGAGACATATGGCTGCTCGCTTGAGTAAAACAATGTTTGATGTCCTATTGACAGCAAAAATAGATCTGAGGTACAACAGAGAATGACTTTGACCTAGCACCCATTTGGCTTTTTTCTGAGACAGAATGTAAATCCATAGTGATGGTTTACAAAAGGCTTACCAGTCAATATACTGATCCTGTTTTTATTTTTAGAACAAAATTATATTTTAATCTCTTAGCTCTCACCCTTGGTGGCACATATCCTCTTATTTCTCCTCGAGGAACTATCTGCTGTGATACTTTTTTTCAGTTGTGGTCATAGTGCAGCTCTACTGTCTACATACAGTATAGAGCCTTAAATGAGGCTCTTGTTTTTATGTTTAACTGTTAGAACTTCCCACATCAATAGAGCCTGAGTATGTCTGAACTGCAGATGTGATTCTGTTGCATTAAAGCATCAAAGACTCAACACTTTGCCCCCACTGATGGCTGCAGTCTAAACCAGATCAGACATTTTCGGGGAAAAATCTATTTTCTTTATCCATAAGCATACTCCTGTAATGGGAAGCAGTAGGGATGACTGTGGGCTGCAATATGAAAACAATCCTCGCAACAATCTGGGATTTTATTACAGCAGTGGAAATGGATTGAGTACCTACTATATATTGTCAACTGTTGACTTTGGACTTGCCTGTTTAAAGTCCAAGCCATTTGGTGTCTGAGTGCTGCTGTGTTTTATGTTTGGAACCAGAGGTTGTGTAGGACAGTAAAAGGGTAGAACAGGTGCAGACAGCATGAAGCTCACGGATGCAGGAAGCAAAAACTAAAAAAGGGTTGTGCAACAGGAAAGCATGTCTGCGCTACGTTTACTTGCATTGATTCACCAAACTCTTCTTGCAAGGAATTTCTGAAATGAACAATCCTTCATTTTCTATGCCTTCGTGCAAATATATTTCTTAGTAATTTGGAGAATCAATTAGAAATATTAACCATGAACAACCACTTATACAATACAGCACGTGACTGTGCAAGACTATCATACAGTATGTCTTATTTGATTAAATGTATCGTTGACATATCAACGCAAAGCTCTAAGGTACACTCTTAACCAATTAAAATGCGTAATACAGGATGTTGTTGTTCTTTTTTTAATGATCAGCTGTACAGATAGCACACCAGTGGCCTAGGGTTTTTTCCCCACCAGCAGTAAATCTTGCAAACATAATTTGAGTAATTATTAATATTCCACTGCAGTGGTATTACTCCGTTTTTTAAAATGTATGACATAATAAGATGTGATGATTGGTATGACTGGGGTTCATAGTGCACCTTGAGAGCTTTGCTTTTACATAAGCTTGTCAGACATAGTTAAGTGAGCAATTTGTGTTTGTTGTTTGAGGTATAAAGGCAGGCTTTATCTAGAATTGCTATTAAATAACACACCTATCCTATAGCCATTTTTCTTTTGAATCCACCGCACACAGACACACCACCTACTCCATTGAGCAACGTGCTGTCTTTGTGCGTTAAATATTTAATTGGAAGGCACGGGGGCGTCACATTTGACGGTAGCTACAACTAAATATTAACACCACTGCACACGAGACAAGTTCACCATCCTCTCATGCATAGAGTATATTAATCATAAGGAACATCTACAGAAGTGCATCCATCACGGTTTGATTTATTTGCTAAGTTATTCATAGAAAAACCAAACGTGCCAGGTGGGATCCATACATACTGATTGTTCTGATTATCGTTACATAAAAACAAAACAACTAAGTGTTCTGCATTTCCCTCTTCTTCAGAAACTTGAAGAGACGGACCGGAGGAGTTTGCACCAGCTGGAGAACCTAGAGAGGGAGCAGAGGCACCTGCAGAGGCAGCTCTCCCAGCTGCAGCCCCATGGAGACTGGGAGAGGGTCCGTAAAGACAGCCTGGGCTCCCGCATGGACTCTGAACGCTCAGAGTCTGACAGAGGTTCGTTTCCGACTAAGATCCGTTACCCAGGGGCAAACTTTTTAGTCTAGGTGCACAATTGATTACATTTGAATTGTGCGCCATTGTCTATCCTTATGTGACATATTAGTGTATTTGATGTGGGGCCTAAAATAGTTACGGCTAATATACCTGTATTTTTCACATAGCAAAGCATATTTTAGCAACAGAAATAATGTTAGTTTTTCTCTAATATATTGCAGCCCTAATTTGTACTCAATCAGGAATGTGGTACAACATGGAAGGGAAAGCAGTTATCTTAATGTGAGAGTACAATACAAATATTTTGGAACTAAAATAAATCCATAATTGATAAATGAATAATCAATATTGATCAAAACGGTCACAAATATAATGTCTGTGCATCCTTAATTTATAGTGTCATTAATGTGTGTCACCATATTAACTAAGGCAAGCACCATTTTTAAATATTTCTCCCTGCATGATTCAGAAAATGAACCCATTCTCTTTTCTTTGTGCAGAGGAGATTGAAGTCGATGTGGAAAGCACTGAGTTCTCCCATGGAGAAATGGACAGTGTGAGCACCAGTGGGGCAAGTGACCTGGACGACCACAGCAGCCGGCAGAGCACGGCTAGTGATGAGGGCTACTCCACCTGCAGTCTAAAACTGGCCTTCTCTGCTTAAAGCACCAGCCTATACGTTCACTTTAGCTGCAGTCTTTTATGGCTTACACTTTTCAACGTACCAGCCTACAGCTCCACTCTACTCTGCAGTTTAAGTTATCTGTCATCAGAAGAAGAACCCGTCTCGATCACACCTTTACCTGACAAGTCCAACGTGTACACCCAATGAACCAGCCTTAAGGTAACTCAGTATAAACGCTGAAAATGTGTCCTTCCAAAAAGCCTGTGGGGCTCTTCTACATCTGTCTGAAACATTTAACACAAAAGCCTCAAATGTAACTTTGTAGGCAAATAATACTGTATCCTCAGTTTAAGACTGACCCATCACCTGAATGTCCCTTAACCGATTACCAGCTTGAAATTAACCATACCTGCACGACCCATAACCCCCAGTTTCCAACACTGAAGAGGAAACTCCACCTTTAGTCAAGATGATCCTCTCAAACCAGCAAAAACACTAAAAACCCAATACCAGCTAGAAGTTCACCATTGGGAACGTTTGCTCCATTTGCCTTGTAAAAACATTGCCCCTATTCTTAGGATAATATATCCAGACAGCACTTCTTTTTAGTGTACAAGCCAGTGGCAAGGGCTATGATGTCGCATTCCAAAATGTTTATAACACTGAAACCCACTGCTTTAGGAGCCACAAGCATCACTGACCCATGTGGCATCCCCTCTATTGACTGAAATGCAGTCGTATTCAACGGCGGTGGTGTAGTCCACTTTTCTTATTCTAATTTATTTTACATATGATTATAGTATTTATTTTTGTTATATTTAATTTGACTTGAGCTAGGTCTTGGTTTTGCTTGAATGTTTTATTTCTTTCTTCTTTTTTTTACATGTTTACCAAATTGCATGACGAATTATTAACCCCTACAGAAGCAAACGCAGTGCTAAAGGTCGAATGCATTGCTCGATTTTATCTTCTTTTACACTGTGCACAAATTCTATTGTATTGAGACAGTAATAAGCTATCCCGCAATTGTCGAAGCACAAGGCTCAAAGCAATAAAGCATCGTTTCATTATATCTTAAATGTTGGCTGTGTTCAGCACACTGTACGTCCAACACCAAATTGCAGTTTGCTAGTAATCCACTGACTCCAGTAGTATCAGTTTTAATATTCAGCAGTAAACATGATTGTAATTGATTTTAAAAAGCTATGGTGCATGTGTATTGAATGTAGCTTGTCAAATCATGTTGTGTGCATTGGATTGACAAGTCTTTAAAAGTATCTGTAGCATGAACAACAAACACTACAGGACACTAATTTTGCTTCTTACTTCAATGTTTAATACGGTTTCTTTTGTTTTATTCTAGCAGAAAACGATCACATACTTAAGATTTGGAGATTTCCCATTATTAATCCAATGTATATTTGACATACTATTGCACTGCTGACCTGTTAGAATCCATGAAACCAAATAAGGCATTTCAATATGGCCATTTATCTGCATTTGTTTTGGTCAATGTCCTAAGGAGATCACCACCAAATTGTGTCTTAACATGGGTATTGCACAAAGTTCCTTGTTACAGGTCCCCCACCAACCCCCAACCAGTTTGGGAAACTATATAAAATGCACTATGAAAAAGACTTTTGTTAAGGATATGTCAAAGCACATCCCAGAATGTTTCTCTCGTGCTTAATCAGCCATCCAAGGTGACTGTTTTGCAAAACATGCTGCTGGTCCCCTGCTAGTACGATGTTAAAGACCCTGAATACTGTCCCTGGAATCTTAATAAACCTCTACCACCCAGACATAAATCTGTGATGTCTTTTCTTTTATTGGTAAGCCAACCATAAATGCTCAAATCATCATCGTGTGTTGGATAAGTCACATATAAAATGAAACAAGTCAGTAATAAAGCTCTCAAAGCCCCCTGAACGAACAAATGTCAAACAAAAGCGTGTGTGAAATAAATGGGATGAATAAACAGTTGCAACATGCCTCCCATGTTATTACTGATGGTACAAGTCTTTACTGCCACCTACAGGACCATAAATATATCATTTGAAAAAGGAGGTAAAGAGGTGGAAGTCGTTATTTAAAAAACTGAAAACAAACAATGTTTATTGGACTGTTATGTACAGAGAAATCTAAACGTAAATTCAGCCATTTCAAATCAACATCATTATTGAAGTGTATACCCCCCCCCCCCCACAATGGGTCAGTGTTTAAAATACAGCTTCAAAATGTACAACAAACAAGATCTGCAGGTGTATATTTATTCTCGTCTTAGCAGGTATTTGGCCTCAGCGGAACCTGAACACAAACAACAAACTCTACGATTTATCTAAAACACCACTTCCTGTTCTTACACAACAGGCGACTTTGTTCCAGTGCTGGGAAAAGTAACCCTGTCTGGGATTTTTCTGTTGTACTTCGATATATATAAGAAAACTACATCAATATTTCAAACATGGTGTACAAGCAATTCCTTTCAAAGCTTCCTTTACTTGGGAAATGAAAGTAATGTATAAACACAATGGAAAACACCGATACAGGAAGTATACAGTGGATCAGTATATACAGAATATATCAGGTCATTGTGGCATTAGATGTCTGACATTATATTTAGATGTGTCATGGTACTGCGTCATTGGCTTGTCTGCAATACCACATGTTCCCACTCCCACCTTTCCATTGACGCTTTCTGGAGATGCAAATATGCTTCTCTTGACCTAAAAAAAAACCCACAAAAAAAAGACATTGTAAATGATTAATAATATAACAACTGGACAATTCTAACTATATACACATTTACAATCGTCCCACAGCTGTGATAAAACTAGTTTCAAGTGTTCTAGTTCTCCAGTAATGTACAACGCTGAAGTATGCAATGCAGAGTGAAGGACAAAATGGGCTTGTTATTATATTTCACATTATATTTATTTAAAGAAATCTATGCAACCTTACGAAGTCCCAGTTTTACTCTAGTAAATAAAGTTCTCAATGTTGTTACTAGACAGCAAAAGAAAAGAGACTGGCACAACGGAACTATAAGCCACGGTGTTTCCTCAATGCACCATGGATTTCCCAGCATAAAGATGTGTGAAAAAGCAAACGTACCTGTCCTTTCTTGTTCTTTGAGTAGGCTTTGTTGTTGAACTGTTGCCACTTTGACTTTTGTTCCTCCCTCTCTTGCTCCAGTTCCTTCATCCTCAGTACCTTTTTCTGGGCTTTCTTCTTCTTATACTCTCTCTGCTCTGCTATCTGTTCTTTCCTAGAAAGACAAACAAGGAGAACAGAAACCTTTAACATTGCATCCATGTTGTACAAATGCAATCACAAACATAAGAAACATGTAACTTATGTATGTGTAAAACCACGACACAGCCGGGCCTTGGAAGGGTTTGTTTTTATGTCTATTTAAAGAAAAATCTATAATCATCTGTGTAGCAACCTTGAAATGATAACGACCTGCTTCAAATGTACCCATGTCATTGAAAGGCAATACAAGGACACCACAACAGTGTTTCTGAAAACTACTGCACTTATGAAGTTCTAGATTTTTATTCAGAAGGGGTTGCTCACAGTTGCATTTACTAAAAGGTAACTTATTTAGAAAAGAATATATGCAACTTGCACAGTGTAATGTCGATGTCAATATTTCCCTTGAATAGGCTGGATGTAAGCAAAGGTTTAAATGTATGCCTATAAATAAAGTGAGACTCAAGAGCTTTTAGTTCATACTTTGATTTTGGCTTCCCATCGTCGTCAGTTCGTTTCCCCTCCTCAGATGGCTTGAGGTTCTGCAGAGGAATCACTTCAGCATTCCCGTACCCGGCGAAGGTAACGGCTGCGGTGCCGTTCTCCCGGTCTATCTCCTCAATCTCAGCCTCATATATCCTGCCAAAGAATCACGTCTGTAAGCAGGTGAGTATGAGCCAAATACACAAGCTCTACTTCATAAACAATGGTTTATTCGTATATATGAAAAGTGAATCGGTACAATCTGTCATTATTTGAGCATTTTGTACAGTAACAACTTGCCTTATAGAGGCTCATCAAATGTAAAAACATCTTCATTTAATAATAAAAAGGTAAATAGAAAATTGTATGGCAATTTGTCTTGGAAAGTTTGTAATGAAAAGAGGCTGGTGATACTCACTGTCCGTCCTGATTCCACACAGCCAGGCAGCTGTCACCCACTTTCCAGCCATGCTTCACAGGTACTGTCTCTGAGCTATTGGTAGTTGAAGCACTCTCAGCGGGTTGTGAGGACAGGAGGTCTGTTGTTAGATCGATTACTTCCTGCAGAAAAAAAACCAAGTTATTCTCAGTGTTTTTGACTTTTCCTTAAATTAAGCACTCTGGGGAGTAAAAACGTCATTCTTTTAAAATGTAGACATAAAAGTATGATAATGCTGTAGCAAAAGTATCATTTTCACATGATTAACCTGCACTTCAATTTGAAATTCAATGTTTCCAGTAGTAACAATGCTTTTAAGCTTTTATTTCGAACAAGAACGTATACATACTCTTAAGTGTAATTCAATATATGTTATTACATTATAGTCACACAAACCTGCAGGTCTTTCTGGAGTTTAAGGAGGTCTTCATTTTCCTCGTCGGTTGATAAGGCAACTTCTACTTGCTGTAGCTGGGCTTTGTAGCTGTTCAACTGTTTCACCAAGTCTTCCGACATCTGTACGTATTCAAAAATAATTAGCGGTTTTGGCTAACGTTAGCATATCCCAAAAGCTAATGGTAAACATCTTACAATAACGAGCCATCACACACTAACGTTCCTATAATCAGACTCAATTATCCATGCGTGTTCACATTCGACTGGGTGAAGCGTGGACATATCATAATCAAGCGTTAGAGGATAAACAAGATGAACACATTAGCTTGACGCTAAAACTGTTAGCAATACCCCTCGGCCTTCTTTCGTCGACGTGCATTTGACGGACAACGGCTAGTGCTAGCAGCGAGCAGCCGAGGGGCAATCACAAAAAGCATATTTCATGGTGTAAACTTACCTCAGTATATATGGTTTTCAATTATAAATACGGCAATCATTCAAATTTCAAGTCGAAGATTTCCCAAATTGACTGCTGAAAAGAACAACAGCACTTCGTTTCTTCCTCCCGTACACAAATAGCAAACCGGATGTCGTCGAACGAGTTTCTCGCGATAAAAAGGAATATCTAAATAAATACAACGCAATGTCTCGTTAGCGCCCCCAGCGGCAATGCTCATTGCTCACTGCTCGAAATACAGTCTCCTGATCATTTTCCCATACTGGAAAGCCATGTAGCTATTATTGACTTACAAGTGTGGGACATGACTGTTCGTACTGCGACTGTATCCGTCCCATGCGTAATGGTTAGTGTTGTGTCTGACTGTGGTAAGAAATTACCGTTTTTGTTGAGGCTACTCTTTGAACTGTTAGTCAAAAAAAAAGGTTATGAACCACTGTCAAAATTACAATACTTAAATAGATACGTAAGTATCAAAAACCGTGACATCAGTAGCCTATATATCGAAAAAATCTGGCAAACATACAGTATTGCAAAATCAAGTTAAATCATTCCAATAGATTTCATATTGAAGCATTATTTGCCTCGCACAAGACAATAAATATTATATTTGAGTATCAAATACACAAAGTGTGTCAGTGCATTCATTCAGTTTGATTTATTCACTATTTAATTAGGGGAAAAAAGTTTGTCAAGATACATTTTTTATTACTGTAAATGTGCTGCTGTTACTCTAGCACTACTAGTGAGTGATCTCTTTAGTTAGAGGCTGCAATCTCTCTAGTGATTCAGATTGTATTTCCAGTTATTTTTCTCTCAGGATATACCTGAACAATTTGTTCATGAAGAAAGACAGGAAAACCATAAAGAAACTCTTAATCTATTGTAATTTAATAAACTACAGATATTACTTGTATAAATCAAAAATACTATTAATGTCATAATCAGCTAATGGTTTCAGGGTCTGGGAGCAACAACAAATTGCTTTTAAATCTCCAGTAGCAGATGAACTCCGCCCATTCCTGATCTCACTGAAGTGGAGCCGGCATCGCAGATACTCAGCGTCAGATCAAGCCCATATAAAAAGAAGAACTCTCCACTTGAACCACAGCAGATGACAGGATCTCCCTGAGCCGGCACTATCTGTAATGTAAGTCTGTATTATGATTAGTATGTTTTATGCTAAAAATGTTGCTGGGTAAAGATTTTTTTTTTTAAGACTAGAAGTATTTTAAAAATCATCTTCTTATGTGGGAACTGGGAATATATCATGGTTCCCTTTATTCCTTTCATTGTTTTTGGTCTTTTTTTAATACAAAAGAGACAATTCTCATATTTTTTCTCTGTTTGCTGTCTTTTTTCTCAGTGAAAAAGAATAAAGATTTTTTGAAGAAAATCTCCATGTGAACAAAATGAAAAGACTGAATTCTCTGAGGCTGTATTCTTAAATGGATATTACCAACATACTGCTGGCAAGCACAGCTTCCACTGTTGGGACAATATCGTCGACACCACAGCTCATCCTGATGGGTTGTCTTAACTTAACTAGCGGAAATGAGACTTTTCATGGCAGGCACCCTTATACTGTGCAGACCTCTGTGCCTTTAACCATCCTAGTGGGCATCCTCATCCTGCAAACTGTGTTTGGCAATGTCATGGTAGTAATTGCTGTGATCACAAGCAGAGCCCTGAGAGCGCCTCAGAACTTGTTTTTAGTCTCTCTGGCATGTGCGGACATCCTGGTTGCCACCTCAGTGATGCCTTTTTCTTTAGCCAATGAACTGATGGGTTACTGGTACTTTGGGAAAGTGTGGTGTGAAATCTACCTGGCTTTGGATGTGCTCTTCTGCACCTCGTCCATCGTTCACCTGTGTGCCATCAGCCTGGACAGATACTGGTCTGTCTCTCAAGCCATTGAGTACAACCTGAGAAGGACGCCACGCAGGATTAAATGCACAGTCTTCGGAGTTTGGGTACTGGCAGCTATTATATCATTCCCTCCACTTATCACAATGAAAAAGGACGAGGGTAAAGAGGACCGCCCCGAATGTAAAATTAATGAGGAGAAATGGTATATCATATTCTCCAGCACTGCCTCTTTCTTTGCACCATGTGTCATTATGATCATGGTGTATGTTAGAATATACCTGATTGCCAAGAAAAGAACAAGAGCCCCGCCAGAAAGGCAGAGAGTATTCGGCAACACAGAAGACGCAAAGTGTGGTTTGAACCCCCAGGAGAGAAAAGACGGAGAAGAGAGGGAGGAGGAAGAGGGGGAGGGCGCAGAGATCAACGGGCTGGATGTGGAGGAGGAACCATCCTCGTCTGACGGGAATGACACTATCCTGTGTTCCCTGAAGAAGAGGAGTTGTATGAGAACAGCCAAAGGGGCTCAGGTGAAGCCCGGGGAAACCTCTCTGAAGCCAGAGGCGCAGCCCTGCGTTGGTCCGAGCAAGTGGAAAGGGAGGCAGTACAGAGAGAGGCGCTTCACATTTGTTCTGGCTGTGGTCATGGGAGTGTTTGTTCTTTGCTGGTTCCCCTTTTTCTTCACGTACTCGCTCACAGCTGTGTGTGACACCTGCTGCGTCCCAGAGACACTGTTCAAAATGTTCTTCTGGTTCGGTTACTGCAATAGCTCACTTAACCCTGTTATTTACACCATATTCAATAATGACTTTAGGAGGTCTTTTAAAAAGATCCTTTGCAAAAGGGACAGGGGAACTTTATAAATAGGATTTTTATGAATGCATTTTAAAATACAGCATTTTTGGTCATCTGTACCTAAGCTCCGTTAAGTGTAAATATTACACAGACATTAAAGTATATTTATGGAATATTTGAAAATGTGAAAAGTAGCATGTTTTGCCTTTGTGTACCACATCAGCAAATATCTGTAATACTAAAATCATGCAAGATATCTTATGTGAAGTGTATCCCAGCTAGTATTATAATGTGACAACCTTTGAGTTTACATTGTACAATTGTGACAACATGGATTATACATTTTCTACATGTATTTGTATATTTGTAACAGTATTCAGTCAACCTTCATATCTTTTTCATGGTTTGGGTCTTAATGCCTTTAAAGACAGACTGACAGTGTGAGTTAGACACAGAAAGACTCAGAACAAGATAAAACGGGTTATAGGGAAAATAATAGTATGACATGCTGCAAATACATCCACTATAAATGGCACTAGTTGGTAAACAACACGGCCAATAATTTCATTATGACTGAACTCAATCATCAATTACTCTGCCAGAGAAATGTGGAGAAACTATGCATGCTTTTGGACAGTTTTCCTCTGTAAATTACCATCATAATGAAACAAAACGCATATAGAAAAGTGCATAATTGTAAATGCTGCAGTACTGCAAATAAACAAAATAATCTTTGCATAATAGTACAAACTATAGCAAATAAAAGCATATTGTACCATCAAAGACATTATTCCTGTATGATTTAACATCTCCTTCACTCATAACAACCACAACACATGACAATTATATGAAAAGAAAATTACGCCACAGAGGTACGGGTGGTGGTGCGACAATATTGAATGGAGTTTGTCATGAATTACAGCTCTTCATATCCAGGATATCATTACATCTTCCCCTGGAGTCAAACACAAAGCGTGCAGCGATAGAAATATGACTGACTGGTGCAAATTACACTGCAAGGGTAATATCCACACAAGCTTATCAACATGGTGATCTGCTTGTTCAACACGCTGTTTCTTCTCCTTTTTAAGCACACTGTTGACAGCAGGATAACCTTTCTTTATATCCACTTTGTCTTTAACAAATAGACTTTTAGATCATTATCAGTCTGTGAACCTTACAAGTAAACCACCATCCATAATTGCTTCAACTAAGCACACGTTTACACCCTGGACTTCTCACATATAACATTGAGTGATTCCCAGGACTTGATCTCTGGGACTCTGGTGTTTTAAGATTCCTGTGGTACACATGTTCTTAAAATACAACATCTTTACTCACCACAAATGGTAAACTATAGATACACTGTTTTGCTAATGGAGTTCCCACGAACAATTTGACACGAGAAATATTGGAAAACACTGGTATTTGTGGCTTTGTGGCAATGAGAATTCATGCAACGTCTAATTCCCGCGTGGTTGTTAAATCATCGCAGCACTTTGATAGGAATGATTCAGACAGTTGGTATCAATGCGCGTAAAACTGTACAGGAAAAGCCCTGCCATTGCAGCACTTATGAAGAATGCAAATAAACAGACGTTCTAGCTTTAAACGAAAGCTCATCAATCAACATGATGTAACATTTACTACCATAAAACATTAGCAAGACCAAATTCCTTCAGATATTTGTCCTTGGCCCTGATCCATGGCACATCAATATGTCCTGAAAGATTAAAGTGCACTCATTACTATCTGAATGCAGTCTATAATCAAAATGACAACTATAATGGAGTCTATCGGCCTTCTTGAGCGGCACGATGCATACATTACATTTGTAAAGCACTCTCTAAGCAACAGAGATTAATTGCCAAAACACTAATGACACTACTTTCCCAAAAATAAAAATGAATAAAATCCTAAAGAGTGGACTTGGCAATAATTTGTAATTAGTTTGTTGAATCCAAACCACAAAAACATTGGTGACATATTGAATTAATCACATTACTAAAGGTTTTCCAAATTGAATGTGAACTTTAGGCTAATTTTCAATCTTCTACGCTTAGCTGCAGCACTATAAATTATGGATCGTTACAAAATGTAAGCAGTTGGTTTATTATTGCTATTCTTTGTGTATGCATATGCACGCACGCACGCACGCACGCACGCACGCACGCACACACACTCACTTTTGCCGTCTGCTGAGACAATGATTTATTCCCCCCTCTAAAGACCACTTCAGAGCATCATGATTTATGAATGTGACACTAAACTAATAAAACTATGCTTTATAAGCTCTCTCTGGCAGGCGTTCCCACAACTTTCACACAGCGCTCCAGTCAGACTTCTCCATTTCCTTCTTATTTCTCTCACCTACAGTTGAATAAGAGCTCTTTAAAAACAGAGAGTCATGCATCCCAGGTGAACTTAAAAGGCAATTAGAGGACCAAAGAGAAAATACATTGCAGACAATGAGATTGCCAAGGCAGGATTGCACAGAGCCAAACTGAGACCTTACTAACAAGTTTAAATCATAGCTAGTGATGAATAGAGTGTTTTTAATTGAATGTTGGGTCATTCATTATGAATTGAGTACAATGCATCAGGCCCACTGGGGCATACAATGCTTCCTCCCTCTTGAATTGATAAGGATGTGAGATAATCCAATAACATTGTGAGTGATGTGAGCAGCAGGAAAGATCCTGTTTAATTTGCCTCATGCAATCTCTGTTACTTTCCATACTCCCTCTGCTCACTATTGGATCCACAAACCACATTTTACTCAATAAAAAGTCGTATTCTAACCCTAATGTGTTTACTGGATATTATTGCAACATTTCTAACAGTCTAAATATGCATGATATGTCAGCTATTATGAGAAAAAATGACCAACCTTCAGTAAGAAAACATTATTTCTTCGGAACAATAACGGTATTTTCCGAATGACTTGCTTGCCTTCAGCCTGCACAATTTCATTAGAGGCCATTTTCTATGTCTAGTCCTTGAGAAAGGGATTATTCTTATTATTATTTAGGATTAAAAAAGGTCAACTAGTAGGTTATTATATTTTCTTAGCTCATCTAATAAGCAAAACATGCTCGCCTGGAAGGGGCTCAAGGAGAGCCCAGGGGAATGAGGACCCACTGGGAGCTAGGCGAGCTAAAGCGCCTGGATAATGTGGAATTTACTAAATATAAACCATCATATGGAAGTTCATTCTTTGGGACAGCAAATACAGTCTTTACTCATTCATGTTTTCATTCAATCATATTTTACCTCCTCCTTTTTCCATCATCTGAGAAATGATCTCAGACATTTTAATTTGACAAAGAACAAAAACAGTTTTAGAGAATATTTTGAAATTCTTTAACTTTCACCAAGTGCCTAGCGTGTGAGAGTGAGGGAAAGAGAGGGGCAAAGAGGAAAGGCTAAGCTGTTATGGATAGCCATAAAATAAAGGCCTTACTCATCTTTCTTTGGAAAATCTGTCACAGTCAGTTTTAATTTAATACAAACTATAAGAGTTTTAAAGAATCGATTCTCCATGCTCATTACCATCAGAAGTAGAGATAATCTCCACTCTGTGAAACTGGAAGCACCGTCTACAGCAATGCTTTCTTTGCCCTGCAGTGAATCCTCACTGATACTAAATTAAGCTCCGGCAAATCTCTTGCTCCGGACACCATAATTCTTCCTCAGACATCTTGTCCCGTCTCTGCTATCGATCGTAACCATTTCCAGTCTAGCCTACTCTCCTTCTCATGCTCAAGCTTCCGCACAACACCCCCGCCCCACCAACATGCTCTTGGATGATGTCAGGACACACACACACAAAGTAAACACAACTGATAAAGCTTACTATGACTGTATTTCATCTTACCAGCCTGGGGTTATTAAAAAATATCCCTAAGTGTGCTGTCAGGTAACACACACCTTCACATAGATAAAAAGCAAGCTGTCCCACACTATCATATGGGACTTCTCTATACCCCCGTTTTCCTTTTCACATATGTCATATACCGCAAGGGTGTCAACATTGACTGTTTTACTTCTACCCGGTTACTTTTAGCAGGGTCTCAGGCAACAAAGCAAACATACTGATTATACTGTGTGGAATCAGACATCAAAACATGACATGAATTTATAATGCAAACAAGAGTTGAATCAATGCTTGTTAATGAGGATCGAATGCCAAAAATATTTAATTATGGGTGTCTACATTTCTAATATTCAACAGATTTTACAAAGCACACTTAGCAAGAGTAAAGTGCACCGTGACTTTGCATTTATTTGGATTCTTTTTACTTTTAAAGTATTGGTAAAGTTTCACCTTAAGTACAGCTTGGTAAACTTTTTCTTGGCTCAAGTATTTAATGGTTATTTATAATAAATGTCCACGTTTTGGAGTAGATGGTATCTGGTTTTGGCACAATAGCCTGTCATGAAATTACAATTATGAATAGAAGTGGATTTAGTCTGTGTGAAAAGTTAAGTATACCATCTTTTTACACATATATGATTACTAGCACACTGCCATACTTCAGTGATGCCTTTGATTTGTGGATTGAGAGGAGTGTGTTGTGGTACTTACTTCTACTGGGCAGCAGATGGAGCCTTGAAGGGTTATTTGTTATTTTCCAGGGGATTTGTTGACAGGTTTCCCGTTCTTCGAGTGCTCAGAAAGTTCAGTGAAGATCCATTCTGAAAAGGTAAATCATCAAATTAAAATGTATGGCATGTAACGTTAGTTGGTTTGAGATGTTGGCAGTGGTGAAGAAACGTAAGTAAGTACATTTACTGAAGTATTGTACTTTACTTATGTATTTCAAAGTTTTTCTACTTGTACTTTTACTTTGTTCCTCTAACCCTCTACAATTCAGATGTAAATGGTGTACTTTTACTCAACTAATTTTATTCAATATCTTAATTTACTTTGCACATTTTTATTAATGATCTTGAATTATATTCAACAATTGAATAAGACTATAGTTAGGCCTACACCTGGAGTAACATTCACAAGCTACGCTGCAGAATACAAATTCATTAAACGAACTGCCCCTTTACCAGCTTCGATAAACACATGAATAATTAGCCTATAATCGAAACATATAAAACATATTATTCTGAAATGGGACGATTTGCACAAGTGATACTTTTACTTTTGGTACTTTAAATATATTTTGATGCCAATACTTTTACTTGAGTAACATTTTGAATGCAGGACTTTCACATGTAACAGAGTATTCCTACATTCTGGTACTACTACTTAAGATCTGAGTACTTCTCCCACCTCCGGCAGTAGCTAGACCCCATGTGCCTATGATGAAGCTAACCCATCTAAGTCAGTAGCTGACATTAGCCAGTTATTAATTTAACACTTGAGATGTTTCGATTGATTAATCAATAGCAACAAAGTGTTAACAATTGTTTACCAAGCTGGGGGAAAAATGCAGTTGTTTAAGAAGCACTTGCATGTGTTTTGAGCATATTTCCGGGTTCCTCAAAGAGAGATTAAGTAGCTAGCTTCGCGTCGCTAGCATTGACTGAAATTCATGGCAACCGGAAGTAACGCTACGAGGGGAATCGAGTCTTCTTACTCAATGTTTACTCGGTTACCACCGTACAAAGCAGTTAAAGTACAGGGTTTGAAAACATAAAATATGGGTAAACAACATTAATAAATATGTGGGTTCAATGGAAGTGGAACAAGATTTAGCTAAATTGTTTATGTTTAAACGTGCCACTTAAATTAGAGTTTGTTTAAAACGTGTCTTTATTTTTGTTTAAAAGTGTTCCACTTGGATAAACGAGTCGTTAAAGCAACTGGAAATACAGAGGTTAGTGTTTTCCAACAAAAGCTTGATTTACTTAATCGTCCAAAAAACACTCAAGCTAGCTTAATGAAACAATTGTAATGTTAGCTGTATCAATGCTTGCTGATGGTTACCTTGATTTACAGTTAACAACATTTATGATTCAATAATGTATAATTGTAACTCATTTGTACCTCTTTTAAGAATTGTCTTTTTGTTTAATTATTTTGTTTTTTATGATTATGTGTTATTGCCTATGTGAAGCGCCTTTTTTTCTCATTGTGTCTGAAATTGGCTATATAAATTAACTAACCTTATTATACTCTTTTTGCAATCTTTGTTTCCTCATTCAGGTCAGGGTCGACAAAAAGTTTGCAGCAGGTGTTGGAGGGAATTTCTGGGTAAGGATAAATGGCTGCTCTGCTTGAAGGTACCTACAATAAACCTTGTGGGTAAGTCAAAAATAAATCTTTTACTAAGCCTGCTAAATAATGCACTCAATACAAAACCAAGTGACATTATGTGTGTGGGCAGAAAGGTTTGGGAAATGTTTGTTTTTGTGAAACATACCACAGTTACTAACCTCCTGCTCCTGAAAAAGGCAATTGTGTCTACTTGTGTCAACATGTGGATGATTACAAAAGTGAAAGGATGGACTGGTTGACATTATTGTATTGTAGATTCAAAACACGAAGTTACTTTCTTGTGCTCTGAGATATACCTGTTAGCTGTTATTGAACACCATGTGCATTGCTTATTGAATTAACATCAGTTATATTTGTTCATATTGTATACAACATTGAACAGTTCTCAATATAAAATGCAAAAGAGGCTTGACTATCAGAATAATACATGCTTTGTCTTAAGAATGTAGAAAAGCATGTGATTTCTAACATGATTGGCAATTTGAGATGTAGATTCTATTTTGGCAGACCTCCAGCTATTGTAGTTTCATACACGATGTGATGGCTCTTTTTACTCATCCTCACAATGCTGTTTTCTGTTCATATCTTTAGTCTGGATCATCTATCTGTCTGGTTTACAAGTGAAATTGCAGGTATTCCCATGTGCAGTTTAACATAAGTCATGTTTTCTCCATTGCTGGGAAATAATTTAAAATAATTTAATTTTTGGTTTATGCATTTTTTGGAAACTGCTCTCTCAATACTGTTAAAATGATGTGTTCTGTTTGTGCTCAATATCTGGTGAGCATGGTCCTGAGCCACATGGGATGAAGTTAGAAACAAATCAAGCATACTTACGAATTCCAGTAACGGCACTGTGAACAAACAGATTACAGAAATTGAAATTGCATTTTAAAATCCTGATGCAGCACCAAAAGGAATTTAATGAATATTGCTTGTTTGTGCTTGCCTATGTTTTGAACTTTTTTAGTGATTACTCATGAAAATTATGTCGGTTTTAAATAATCTAGTAAATTCCATGTAAACTATGATCTGCCAGGAAGGAGAACACAACCCAGGAATAATAAGCCCCCTCAATTGCAGAAATAATTAGATTTTGCAAGAATAATCAGTCATGGTAATCTCCACGGGAGGAAGCATAATTAAATTTGCCAGTTTCAAATTTGGAGATGCCTCTCCAAGAAATCTGCGACAATATTGTGTTTTGCCTTGTCAATATACAGTCAGTGTAAGTCACATGGGAAATAGTTAATTAAAAGAAGCCCTTAGACACTTAGTAATAGCTTTTTCATGGTTAATTCCATGCTCCTCAGGGCAGGTGGCAAACTCACTCTCAAAACCTGCAAGTATTTATTGTGGTTGGCACAAAGGACAGAAGCATTAAGACAATGTAACAGAAAGAACATGTGTAATGTAGTATATTGGCTGCAGCAATATATATATTTTAATTTGATTTCTTTGTAGCCAAAGGCCAAATAATTGCACATTATGCAGCTCAATCGTTAAAGATGGTATTTTGTCTGGAGTAACTAAGAGAGACAAGGAGTAATGAGCAATGACTGCCATCTACAGACAGGTGTGTGGAACTGCTAACAACTAAGGTTCAACCAACATGTGACAGAGCTGACACGTTCTCTTTGGGCATAAAACATAATGTTATAAAACAACTAATACGAATCTCGCTAATCATGTTTTATTGAGGTTGCTCAGGAAGCGTGTCCGGGCATGCGCGCTCTTCAGGGTGGCACTCTCTTTCTGCGTGCTCTGCCAGCCAATCACATTTCAGATAAACACAATATTGCGTCATTGTTATTGTAGCACTTCGGTGTTCCAGCTGCTTGCTTAGGTTATTTCGACATCATTTCGCGTACACGTATGCATTTAAAACTAACGACTGGACCTTCGAGATCACACCAGTGAAATGTCGCAGAAAAAGGAGATTTCATCGGACGACAGTTTGCAAGGTAATTTATAACCCAACTAACATCTTGTGGCTCACCAGTGGTTACGCTAGCGCTTGCTGAAAGTAGGGAATCACAGCGTTCTATTACCTTACATAGCCTGGAGGTAAACACTCGATGTATCTGGATAACTAGCTATGTTGACGCTCAACGTTACCTATATTTTGTCGAGAGGTAGAGAGCCTTACAAAGATTATAAACCCAGCGCCATAGTTGGTAAATAAGGTGTATCTGCATTGTACCATCAGTGCAGTGTGCCCCTCTGTTTATTTTTCAAAATGTAGCCCTAGCCTGTTTGGTAGTCCCAGCATATAGAATCAGAATTATAAAACGTGTATTCGTCCCACATAGGAGACATTTACTTTGTTACAGCAACGTGAAGAGCCAAAAATAGCTACATTTTAATAAAAAGGCATGCATACAATATTTACAAAATACACTTCCAGAGGAAAATACGAAGAATTACAATATAGGCCAATGATACCATTCTGGATACCCTTCAAATGTAGTGTGCTAATACTTTGTTTTTTATTTAAGGTTCCTGGATTGAACTTCATTTCAGTGGCAATGGCTCTCAGAACACTAGTCATCATGGAAGCCAGGAACAAATCCCCATGGCCATCCAGGAATGTGACATGGAGAAAATGCTGTTAGATGCACAGCACGAGTCAGGCAAAAACAGCTCCAGAGGAAGTTCTCAATGCAACAGGTTTGTAGGGTGGGGGGAGGGATGCACATTTTTTTTTTTTTACTTATATGTTGCGCAATCCTGATCATCCATGAATTTTAACTGACCAAACTTTCCGTTTTGTGTTGTCTTTTTCACACTAGCCCTCTTAGAGCACTAACCCCCCTTCTTCTGTGTAGAGGATCCGAGACAAACAGCTCACAGGTTCGTTTTGTTAGAACTACTGATCTTTATCGAAGTCCAATTAATGAGGTGCCATTTGTTTTATCAAATATCAGTCTGGGCCGAGTTGTTGCTTGATTTTCCTCAATTTCTGTTTTTAGTCGGATGAAGACTTTCAGGAAAGAAGACGGGAAGTGGAGAACATTATGAAGAAAAATGCTGACTGGATCTGGGACTGGTCCAGTCGACCTGAGAACAATCCACCAAAGTAAGTGGTCATGTGGCAACTCTTATTATGATTATTTTGCATTTAATCTGCATTCTTGTAGTGAACTTAGTTGTTGTATATTTTTAAACAAAAATGTGCTGTTAGATAATTGTAGAGCAAATTATTGATGACTATTAAACCATCTGAATACAATTATGATCTAATCACTACATATAAGAACATGGCAGTGCTAAGAGTGATGTAACATGGTTAGCAAAAATAAAATGCTCTATAATCTCTTAGACATATTGGTCTATGTATATACTGTAAGTGGTTTCTCACTGTACTTTACAGTGTGAAGCAGAGGTGTAGAGGTGACATTAAACTGGCACTCATTGATTTTTATGTATTCAAAACAGTGAAAAATTAATGTGCTTCTCTGTAGGGAGTTCCTGCTGAAGTACCCTAAGCGCACGACCACTCTCAGCATCAGGAACACCAGCGTCATGAAGAAGGGAGGCGTTCTCTCTGCTGACTTTCTGAAGCTTTTCCTTCCTTCATTAATCATTTCTCACATACTGGCTGTTGGCCTAGGGTAAGCCTCATAATTAAACCTCTCATTCTGGTATTATTGCAGTAACTCAGAAAAGCTCAAAACATTACAGAAAATTGCAAAAGGATTCTTTTTTTTTAAAGCCCAGATTTTGACCATATTCAATCGATGTACTCTATGTAAATAATCAAAGAATTTGGCATAATTTATTTAGTATTTTTCATATAATAGTACATGAAAATATAGACTAGTTTTCCATCTGTTTTGAAATATCACTGATGCAAACAGACCTTTAACTGCACCCACACGCCATGAATAATTTAGTGGTTGTTGAGTGTTAGTCTCTGCATTAAATGGCCTGTCAATTACCTCAGAGTGATGGATTCCTGTGTAGTGTTTAGATGTGTTGTTGCAGGACAACTGTTCTACCTCTAACATGTGTAGGATACAAGATAACAGTATTGCAGCAACACAAAAAGCAGTTCCAAATACCCAGTAGCAAGTGGCAGCCCTATAATTTTCTTCCGGTTCAGTTAGTTTAGTGGGCGAACGGTAAAAATAACTCGTAGAGTGAACTATTTATATCTTGCAGTTTGTCCTGTGCATTATTAGAAGGTTATGTTATGTTCCAGTATTTATCAATGGTAAATGTGTCTGTTTTGTAATTACTTAAAAGACAAACGTAACATGGAGCAGACTTTTTATATTGATAGTTTTATGGTGTTGAAGTAGAGCCATCAAATGTGAGCTTTAGTGTTTCCCCTCTGTTTTTTTTTTTGTATACCTGTTCTCAGTACCATCTTTTTTTACATATTGGTCTCTCTTCTTTTAGGATATACATTGGGAAGCGTCTGACCTCACACAGCACCTACTAAATAGGACGGTGGTCTGTTGCGACACCATTTCACCTTCATGTGACCATCTCGGCATGCCTTAAAATGGGACCTACTGATGATCAATGAAATGTGACCATGTGACACGGTCACATTTCATTGAGGGGCCCCTCTTAGCTCACACCTGTGTTGGAGTCAAGGATCTGTCATTGCTGTCTCATGGTGTTTCCTCCTGAACATACAGTGACCTATCCTCTGCTCCTTGCTGTAGTCCTAGTCCTGGCCTGGAGATGACCATTGTGCTGCTTCCTGCTCCTTAAATCTGCAGGTTAGGGAACTATATAATGTACACCATTGGCTTTTTCATTTTGCAATGAGAAATCACTTTGCTTTGAAAGGATACACTATGCGCGTTTTGAAGATCAGCTTTGGAGAAAGGAAATTGTTTTGACATGTCACTTTTCTTTCTTTCTTCTTATGGATCATTGGCCTCTTGGTAACGTGACTGCATCTATTGTTGCTTGCTCAATCATGTAAATTGTGATTATAAGAAAGTATTATAGACTGATATGGTCCATGATATTGATCATACTACAAAATAAATGTTGGAAATACACATATGGCCCTGATGGATTTTTAACCAGTATTCAAAAACATGGATTTATTAAGGAAAGGACCACATGCAGATGAACACAATTAAAATTTTATTGAACTTTGGTCAAAATAATAAACAAGTGAATACATTGCCACCATGTTAGGAATCAATGGACAAAGACAATGCATTAATATGTGTTGTTTTAATGTCATCAGTATATGTTTTGTGTAGTCAACCTTCATTTCTGCATTCACAACTACGGAGATAAGATCCACATTTGCAATACGCGGTTTAAGTTTGGGTGACATCCCTAATAAAAGAGTAAGGGCACGTGTATGAGGCCTGTCTGAATGTCCTACTTATTACATGATTAAGAGGCACTCTTATTACATAAACTGTAGAGTGTGCAATTTTCCTCCTTTGTGTTTTCATAGACGGCCACATATAGCAGCAGTATATGAGGACATAATTCTATAAAATAGGATTTACAAATAATGCACATGAGGTTTGTAAAACGTTTGGGGACATAACTTGTAGCTGTCACTGATAGAAGTAGGTATTAAGGCTGCAGATTCCCTTTGTCCTGGGCCCCGTCTTGTGCCATGTAGTTTCCAGCCTACACCCTAAAACATGGTCAAAAACTAGAAATGAATCTCTTGACACAAACACATTATCAGCTGTCTCCCACAGTGGTTCTGAAACTGGTAGCCCCAAATGGTATTTCCATAACAAGTTTGCTTGATCTGCTCAAAGACAGTGGTGTGACTGGACATTTTCCACCTCTCTACAACATAAAAACATGCAAAGCAATAAACATGTTTTAATACATACTTCTAAATTTAAAAACACATCTGTAGTTTTAGTTTCTTTTTATTATGTGGATGACAAGGTGTACTTGAATAGATACAGTCAGTGAAATTATGTCACCGTATTGACTGGGTAAAGTAAGAGGGAGGGGAAAGAAAAAGAAACAAGTCCACTTTCCAAATGCATGGCCTCTTCCACCAGTAGTTTGGCCTGAATACATGGCCAATGGGGGGAATGTTACAGTTAGGCTTATTGGCCATCAATCCGTGCTTCAGAAAGCCCAAAATCTTTGAGATGATGTTACAACTTTGACAAGACGTCATTTTAAGGGCTTCCAAGAGTTCTGTCGTTAATTCATGAAATGAAGGCTTAAAATGTCAACACAAACACCAACGTTCAAGAGTTTGACCTGACCTCTAGGGAGTGACATTCCGTCAATTAGACCCGAATTGGGTTTTCTGGGTCAGGGGGCATGTTGATTGCCCTGGTGCCAAAGGCAAAAACAACCTAAGCTCAGACTCAAAATAAAACAGGCCTATGGATCAACCTCCTGTGGCAAAAAAAGTAGACGCGTGCTTTCGAATTCTTCACCAGGAGGACAACGAGGCTGTTTCTTCTTATACAGATAGACAAGTAGTAGGCTTAACTACACAGGTACGGTAAAAGCCCTATCCTCTGGAGCCCCAAATCTTCTAGTTGATTTTGTCCTGGAAAATGTACAAGTTGTTGGTGGCTGCCACAGCTATCACGTTATCTTTGGGGTGCCAGGCAGTGTGGAGGATCTTCTTGTTGAAGTCCAGGCTGTCCACGCTGATCTCATCCTTCTTCCTCTTGCCACCGGTGGACACTTTGCGCGGTTTGAGCGTAGCCCGTGGTTTGCTGCTCTCCCGGGACGCCTCCAGTGTGATGTCCCGCCTGGTGTTACGGTCAAACATTCGGAAGAAGTTGTTGTAGGAGCCGGTCATGATGGCACTGATGAAGAAGGAAAATAAAAATGGTTGTCAAACATAAGGAAGTAATATAGTAAAGCCTATTATTTAGAAACACAACAACAATAAGCAACTAAAAGCAACGGTATGCAAGAGTTAGGACACGTACCTGTCACTGCCATTCCAGCAGCACTCAAACTTGTCAAAGATGCAGTCATTTTCATACAAGGAGCAGAGCTTACTGCGAAGGTATTCATGGACCTGAAACAAAAATGCAGAACTTTTACAAAATATTCTCTTGGTTCGTTGATATAGTTGAAATGTAAATCGACTCAACCAGCCAATGCAATACTTGGCTTTGAAAGAGTTTGGTATAAAAAGTTCCAAGTAGCAAGGGAGGGGTAGCAGCACCACATGCTTGATGTTATATCACTTCGGGAAAGTCCTGGCTTTTGACTGTTATATGCCACGATCACAAAAATAGAACTGAGTGATTTAGTTTATGTAAGAAACATCTTTTGTAAGCCAATTTCTACAGTCCCTCGGATCAGAGATAATTTTTTAAACACTGCTTGTGTTTGTTCTCATGGTTAATGTTGTATTTGAAGTCACTAGAGAAGTATTTGTACACACCTGATACGTCTCCACTGGCCTGTTCTCCATGTTGAGGTCCCACACTTTGACGGAGAGGTAGTCACGAGTCATCATATAGCGTCCGCTGTGACTGAACTTCACGTCCGAGATGGAGGAGATGATCTCAGAAAAAAAGGATCGGCTGCTCGGATCCTCTGGCTCCTCAAAGACTGAAACAAAGATGGAAAAATCCCTGATCTTAGTCCTAAATTGACAACTATTCTGTCTTTTTAATAAAAGGTAACAAAGATAAACACAATCTGGAACATGATTAAAAAAAACACTCCACTAAAAATGTATATCTATCACAACCACATTAGTTTGGATAAACTGTTTGACATCCAGTATTTTTTCAAAGAATTCTTAACAAGTCAATCAAAAATATTGATTCATTAATCTTTCAATTCAACACCTATTAATAGACCACACATTGCAGCATACAGTGGAGGAACTTACACTTTGAGTGCCTGTCGCAGAGTGCTGCTGCTCGCATGTCACACAGGCGGATGGTGCCTTTGCTACTGCTGTACACAAATACATTGCATTGGTGTGGATGGCACTCAGCAGCTGTGATTACTTCTGTCAGTTCCTCCATGTTGGCGGGCTTGATGTCTACAATATCTGGGAACACACTGTTAAGGAACTAACAGTTTTAGGTTTCATCGCAATACAATGCAGAGTCTATAAGCCCCGTATCTAATATCTGTATTGTGATGACGTAAAAAGGATACTAAAACTTCTGTCTGTGATTTCCATGTGCCATAGATTTATTCTTAGGTCATCTGCGGAGAGGTACGTTTCATGATCACTATTTACAGAAATGGAATTAATGTGATAGGTGTGCGCATTTGCAAAGATCCTCCGTGGGCTTGCTTCTACCATGAGATCCATTGGCATCAGTACTGGTACCTGAAGCAAACAACATGCATTTAGACAATATTTCATAAAAACTATAAAGGAAACGTGTTAAAAAATCTGACAGGTCTGGCTAATGAGTAAACCTACCCGTAAAGAGGTGATTCTAAAGGGGTCTCTAAGCCGTCCATCTTCATCTTTCAGGTTGTAACCTTCTGCTCTTTTATCTCTTTCACTTATTTTCCACAATTTGATAGTTTTATCTAACAAAAATAGATAACAAGAGGGGAACAACAATTACACGACAGGCATCAAGTTGCATCGTAGTTTCAAATACTAACATTTCCAAATGATTAAAATAAATAGCAACTGAACTCTTACCATTTGTCGAAAGTAGAAAGTGAGCAGCGTTTTGTTGGGGTAGCCATCTTATTTTATTAATTTTTTCCTCGATTTCTAAACTTTTCAAATAGTCAAATTCTGGCTCGTGACTCTGAAAAGTGCTATAGACGTTGTACTCCCCGCGCAGGTGTGGACGATTCTTTGACTGAAAACAAACACAAGATATGGTATTAAAATTAATGTGCAGTCAGTCAGCATGTAACTTCAGACAAAGTACTTTTGATGAACACACTCATCAGTCACTCCATATGAGCCTTACCTCCTGTTCATGTTGGAATATCACTACTCTGCCTCCTTTATCTCCAGTTGCAAGTAATTCTCCAGAATAGTTGAACTCAACTGTTGAGATTATGTCAGCTGAAAATGCACAACAAATCAGAGTGAGTCACTTTATAGCTCAGTTGTTAACATCATATTTCTGATGACAACTAAAAAGCTGCTACTGTGTTAAGACTGCCCACTAGAGACATTTGACTGGAATAAAGCATCACAGGCACACTGAGCCAAACGACACCACATGTACACTCATTGAAGTATGAATGAATGAAAACAAGCATGATGTCACTCGACAATTTATGGACGCAGCACATTGACGTCATGGACACGGTCGCTCCCCTTTAATAGCTTAGCCACCACCTAGCATACAGCTGGCTAGCGACACACAGTAATGCACATAGGAAAGGGCGTTTGTGCAACTGATCCACCAACAGCCTCGCAGCACCCAGAACAGCCATCCAATATAAAAACGTGTGCTAACATCTAGCTATCGTGCATCCCATGTGAAGCCCACAGAGCATCCCCATCATCAGACCATCAAGCTAGCTTCCCATCGTTTTAGCCTAGCCGCCGAGCTAACGTTAGCCACATACCTTCCGCAACATCTTCATCTATCGCTCCTTTCACTTGAGAGAAACACCACTGAAAATCATTTCCTCCTGCAACTCCTGTAGAAAAAAACACAGCGTTAGTTAGTATGTGACTCGGGTTTCTGGCGATAAAATGACCTGACAGTGACACAGTTTGACAACTAGCAACATAGCTTGCAATCGCTAACATTGGCTAGCTAACTTGCAGATTCAGGCCATCACACACACCAAGTGAGGTGGGTCCTTTGCCTCCCTTCAAAAGTAGCTTACCCGCCATTGCTTCATGTAGCAGCTCTTGCTGTACACGGCTTGCAAAACCTAATCAACCAATGAGGCTTGCTCGGAGAAATAGATAGCATCCACAATCAGTGTGAAGACTCGGGTCCAGATCTGTCAAGACCACGGAAATTATCCGAGATTTTTTTCTTCCAAAATGGCGCACAGTACATGGAGAAATGACGTCATGCACACATGCCACATCCTGGCTCCATCCATCCTCCTGAGCATCATATTGTTAAATGTTCATTCAGTCTTTATTTTCTATGCATTTAACTTCTATCTTGATACATTATGTATCAATACCTGCCTATACAGCCAGTTGGAGCCTTTTCAGATTCTGCCAGATTGTGTTCACACCAGGATGTTGAAGCCAACATAATAAAATAACCACAATTGACATTGACAGTTTTTCTTATCTTTAAGTCTTTGGTCATGAACGTTTCGTAAATGTGCAATTTAAGTCATTGTTTAAATCCAAGCAGAGGTATAACTAGGCCTAAGGCGCATAAACTCCTATTAACAATTGATACTATTTATGATTACACTTTTTTTTTATTTGCTTGGTCGTTGTCAATGATAGATAATCCAATGGTCCTAACTCAAAATTGTGTGACACCTCAAAAGTACCCCAGTTTTTATTCTATGGTCAGTGGGTGACATCTAGTGGTGAAATGATGAAAGTTCAGATTATGTGTTTGGTGTATTCCACTTCTATGGGTATTAAACTGAATGCAAACACTTCCATTCTCTATTTCACAAACAACTTTTTGTATAGCATATTATCTTTTCATCTATCTATCCATCCATCTATCTTTTCATATTCTGCTCAACCCATTTCTGCTCAGATTCTATACAAAAAAACCCCGCCATTTATATTTCTATTATGTCTTTATTTTTGTGGGAACATTATGCTCAAATTAAAAAATAGATGTTGTAGCTGTGGTAGTTGTTTTTAGTTCAATGCTTATTCTTCTGTAAACAGCATTCTCTGAAGGGTTGGGGTTGTCAATAATTGGGAGGAGTAGGATAGCCCATAGGGGGAAAAAGTCACATTCAGAAAAATACAAAAATGGCAAATGCTGATGAAGTGTGAGAATATGTAATATCTGGGCCACATTTCTGTGGATAAAACAGAATAAGCAGAAATATATACTTTTCTTTTAACCAGTTGATATAAATACACTATTCCAATATAAGCTATATTCAGCTGAAATAAGGAAGGGAATAAGAAAACAACATCTCCTGTTTGCAGTTGCCAGTATTTTCTTGTTTTACTTTTTATCCTAAAATAGCATAGTGGCCCAAAAGGCATCATTAACAAATGGTGCTCATTTTTAACCAAATATTACCGCTCCCTTGTGTAATTGAAGCTAGTTAATCACCTGTCCTTGTTTAATGCCACTGTGATTATAGGCTCTGGATACACACAGTTGGTTTTGCCTCCATAGTGGTTTCAAACTTTGTTGTTTGCTGCATCTGCAGATTGTCCTGGAGGTGCCAAGTGAACAAATAGAGATGCACCCAGAAAGACCTGGACCAAATCTCACCAAAACCTTCTCCCCAGCATCTCCCGAGCTGCACATTCCTCTCATCACTCACACAGCATCCCATGGGGAGCAGCTGAGCAGAGGCCTGGAGGTTAGGAAGACTATATCAATATCTATATAAAGGTGGGCCAACTTGTACCTGCAGTATACATACAATCTGGATGGTCTAAGGCTATTCATAGAAAAGAGCATACATAGAAACATGACATAAAAATGTGACATTAAACATGCTCATATGGCACATATTTGAACTTGTATAGTAATTATACATATACAGAATTCTAATAAAACACCTGCAAAGTGTCTTTTAACATAGTTAACCCCAGTAAGCTTCTAACACTTATTTGGCTAGTAATTCCTTTAGTAGTTAATAGATGTAGGGATGTTACCTTTACGTTCAAAATTGATTGATCACCACTGTTGTGAAACCATAATTATTTTAAGAGCCACTTAAATCTTTAAAACATCCTTGACTTCGGCACGAGGAGCCCTGTATAATTCCACACTGCACCTAATGGGTTTTGAGCGGCTTTTACCTCTGACTGAGATCTAAAAACTGTCTTATGAGGCTGTGCAGACGTTGCTTGTTGGATACAGTAAATGCAAACGCTTGATTTTATGTTGAGTGGTTAAGATTCTATACGTATCGCCAGATCAGAATAAGGGATGCTTAATACAGCTTAGAAATAATTGGAACAAGTTGTTTTGAATTCTACAACTGTCTTTGGCATGTGAAAACCTCATTAATTACAGTGTAAAAAATAGCTGCCTTGAGTAACAGCACACTATTAAAAACATAACAAACTGTTTGTATTCACCCTCGCAGTGGGAAGGAGAAACATTTGATCTAAGCTTAACTTGTGGTTTAACGAACTGTGCAGCTTAATTGTTGTGTAGATTCGATTTTTCACATTGTTACAAGTTCAGTGTTGTGGCTGTGTGACTGTATGTGTGTATGTGAGTGTGTGTGCTGCCTTGCCGTAGCTTCATCAGGTATAAGGAGAGGTGTTGACTTTATTCCGAGCCTCCAGTAACACCACTGACTCTGATAGTTCCCCATCCCGTGGGAATTCATTATAAGACAGCTAGAGGCTGCTTGTGGATGGTTACTGTGCTGCCCGTATGTTAACTTGTCGCTATCGCGCAAGGCAAACATGTGGTGCAGCTGCTTTCTCTGGCTGTGGGCAACCTGGAGAGATTGATTGGTGAGCCTTCTGTTTTATCCAGGATCAGGGCCACATTCAGTAGACATGCTGCCTCCGGAGAAGCAGCCATTTTCCCCCGAAAATATGGCTCATTACCAGCACAAACAAAATGAAGGTATATTGACTTTTTAACATCTTACAACATACCTATTTCTGAGCCGTTTAACAACAAGCATTTGTCTCCTGGAAATTTCTACTTTGTTATATTCCCATGTAACTGAATGCCAAAACAGTCATGATTTTAACATGAGCTCATCATGTCTCTTTTGACCAAATCAAACACTGCTACTGTTCTCATCTATTTTTATTTCAATTTACACTCAAAGGCATGTGTGTAAATACCCTCACACACAAACGCACCCTTCCCCCACATTTGGTCCATCAGACAGTTTTTAACACAAACCATTGGCCGGTGGATGTGTCTGCTCTGCTCAGGGGCATAAGCTCTGTCCAGACCCTCAGTCTTAACTCTCTCTCCCACACACACACACACACACACACACACACACACACACACACACACACACACACACACACACACACACACACACACACACACACACACACACACACACACACACTCAGACACACAAACAGCAAAGACAAACACAATCAATTATTCAACACTCTTGTTTTGGCTCATGTGTTTTTTCTTATTATTTCTGTTCTGTTGTTTCTATAGCATCCTCTGGCAACCTAACAGCCAGGAGGCCCTATGAGTGAGATACGACGCCTGATGACTTGAGGTCTGTGTATGTCTTTGTAATTTAGATTGCAGAGTATAATTTGCATGCACAGCCTTCAACATTGTCTCATTGTCTGAAGAAGATTATGCTTGCGGCTTTCCACAACTGATGGTAGTCTGAGACCTGGCTTGGAAGGCAAACCTTTGTCTCCGAGTTTATTTCCCCCAAGAGTGGACATTTTCAGTGTGGTCATTCAGTGTAGTTAAACCTCACATTGACGCACACAAGTAATCAGTGTAAATACTACACTGTCCTCTACTTTGTGCTATTTCTCTATCACTTGAACCTCTTTTGTAAGGCTCTTTGCCTATATATGTTAGATATAGTGTGTGTTCTACATGAAGGGTCGGTCATTTTTCAGTGTGCAAATGTGTGCACTAGATGGCACTATGGCACTTATTATTCAATGCCAATAGATCATTTCCATTTTGGAGGGTGAGTGTGTGCTGTTGACACGCGTGATGATCACAAACTGCTTGTTTTCCCTGAGCTGATGTTGATATTATCATGAAGCAGTCAGTAGCCACTGACATTTATTAATGAACAGTTTTGACCTTTAAGAACAAAGCAATTGTTTGGATTTTATTTGCAGAAGTTTCCGGTGAAATATATATACGGAATACTGAATTAGAGTGTAGATCACTGAAGTTTTCAGTTTATCTGGAGGTCCATTCTAACTTGACAGATTCAGTGATATATATTTTTTGGTGAAAGTCTCAAGTGAACATCAAACAAAATACTCTCCCGAATCAATGAAACAGAGAAGAATCACATTGAGGGGATATATTAGATGAGAATCCTTGCAGCGATGATGTCCTTGTAACAGATCATATTGTAAATAAGATGGGTTAAATTGCACTTGTAGCTTCCCTTCAAACAGTCAGGCTATCCTCTCGGGGGGACAAGAGAGTGCTGCACACTCTTCCTCTAATAACGCAAGACAATGAGATCCCGGCTCATAACATAGGCCTCCACTATATAGAACAAGTATTGGGGGCTTAGCAGCTAATAAAGTGGCAAGTCTTCAAATCCATGTCAGAAGAGGAGAGTGCCACAGGGACCTTTCATAACACGTGTATGTGCAGGTTCAACTGCAGTGTAAAGGTTACACATCAACATTGCACTGATCTAACCTGATGAGTTGCCTTAAGCCCCACAAATTACAAGGCTGTGTTTCTTATTTAAAGAACTGAGTAATTCCCTCACCTTCTACAACAAGACAGGGGTGAGGAATGAATGTTTGAAGCGCAGTACAAAATCTGTGTGTCCTCTTCTCAATTAAGTGTGCATGAAGCGGTGACAATATTTAAATCCTATGTTGTTTCATATCTGATAAGCTTGTTTTACCACGTATTTTGTACGTAGGGTAATTTAATTTTCCAAAATAAGCAGAAATTATAATACACATCAATTTTGTTAATTGAATCATGCTGCCCTTTGAGTTCACAAAACACAGCCTCAGTAATTAGCCTTGATTGCCTGGTCTGCGTTTCATAAATGGTCTCTCCCGCTTTCTCTCTAGTGAACCTGTCCTTCACTTGAGCACAGACACTCCTCCAGCATTTCCACCCACTTTGTTTGTGAGTCTTTGATCCACAGTATTCCAGTTAAAGTTACACCCATGTGCTGCAAGTTGAAACTTTCAGCATTGTTGCTCAGGGGAACCTTATACCCGTGGCGCCTTCTGCTTTTGTCCTTCCCTTTAGCAACAGAACTCTCCTATGGTCCCGGACAAAAGACTACTCACGACACCATTTTATGATCTCTGTGATGATACCGTTTCCTTCTCCTGCTCGCATGTTACCTTCTTCTGCTCATCTAATCCAAAATGGTAATGTATAAAAAAAACATCATTAGGCGGTTTTCCCTTGAGACAATTGTTGATTTGGAGGAAAAGATGATGACAAAGAAAATCCTTTATCCTTAAGATTTTTTTTTTTTTTACTGCCAACAGGAAAACTAATTTAAATCAGTATCTTTTTTTATATGCTGCACAATAATATAGAAATATAAGAACAGATGCCACCAAGTTGATAATTGAATAATAAAAAACAAAACTCTAATTTGTGCTTTTTGTTTTTCAATTAAATTGATGTGCACTATCAGCCGGACTGCCCTCATAATGCTCATTGTGTTTAGTGGATGAATGTGTTTGTGCACACTTATTCATAACTTGCATTTAAATTAGCATGTACCATAGTATGTACTAGAATTACACATGCATGTTAAGCCTAATTGAAGCAACAATTATAACCATTTCTACAACCACAATATAATCTGGTGGAGAGAACACTTAAAGGCAACAACAACAAATAGAGTGTATTAAAGTAGAGTGTAAAGTGCTGCAATGTCTTGCCTCTCCAGTCTGTCTAATCACTATGTGAGTGAAACATTCATGGTACACTAGATCAGTTCAATATTTAATTTCTCAACAAAGACTACATGATGGAACAGATGCTCAAACTTTGTATGTTTCTCAGGAGAGCAAAACTCACTTTCGCTGAAGCTACTGAGCACAGAGATTGTGATTGTGTACAAGCTTTTTGTTGACTTCTCCGGGCTGTTCACCTATGCACTAAACGTACAGTCATGGATAAAAAGATGTTCAAACATCCTAAGCGTGCATAGTGAGTCAGTTCTCAAACCACGGACTGAATACATCAATTGTTTACATCCAGGGGCACTGAAAACTCATGTGTGGAACCACATTAGTGATGCACCAAGGTTGGCCTTTGCCTCCATGTCACATTTCAAGTGAAAATTTGACTTGGCATGTTTACATAGGATTTCTTCATCTCCCTTTTAAACCCCTATGGGCAAACTGAAGGTGAGGGGAACTAAGATTATTATCCCCCGTTTCTCTGAGGAGCTTTTCTTTATGCACACCCTCGCAGATGTCGACATTTGGTTAGGCGGTGTACATAGAAGCCCCAGATTATCTAGCGCTTCAGGAAGTCTGTTTAGCTAAAGTTAGGAGTGGTTACTTTCCTGCACCTTCCTAATTTACCCTTGTGCTTTGTAACCTGGAGACCCCGTGCTTAGTCATACATCTGTGGTAAAGAGTGTGTAGACAAAATGATTAGTGATTGAATATATCTGTCTATTAAAAAACATAGGTGTAGTTGTAATGATGGTCATATCAATAGGCTCCACTTGGGCAGACGTAGACCTAGTTGCAGAAAGCGTAGCAGATGGTGTACTATATGTCATAATGCTATAAAATCCAACAGGAATTGACAATTGAAATCCCACCCTGGAGTTTGCCTCTTTTAGCTTTGGCATAATCTTCTCAGGATTTCAATTGCAAAGTCAAAGAGAATAGTCTAGCACACAGGGACTAGTTATCTGGGGCAAATGCGGTCTAAGGTTGACAATGCAAAGGCTATGTTTATGTGCATCACACTTACTATACTGAATGTTTCCCAGAGTGCAAGAACATCCTCCCCTGAATTCTATTCCTCTTCCCACGTCCCAGCGCTGCCGTGGAAAGTAGGCCAAGTGAGCACCAGGGCGTTGCTTTTTTAAGATGATCAGTTTGTCAGTGTGTTTTTGTGTGTGCTCAGGACGGCTATTCATGTGGCTTGACTCTGTAGAACAAAGACCAGCATTATACAATTTGCAGCACTTCCAATAGCAAGGAAAAGGGAGAGGTTGGAAAATAGGGACAGGACAAGTGTGGATGAAACAAAGACAGAAACTGGCTTGTACTCTAATTCATTTACTTCCTCTTTTCCACCTCTTTGTTGCAGCAAAAAGGTCCCTTGCCAGTAACACTCCTCTGCAGGAGCATACTGTACTGTAGCTGGCATGGATTATTTTTAGCTATTGCTGTGCAGCTTTTCACCTTGACTCTCTCCATCTTGACATCATAATTAACATTTCTGTTAATAGTAACGCAGTTCAATATTAATAGAGATCTCTGACAAAAGTCAAAATTCAGATGTAGAGTGATAATGAATTGCACGGCATCACTCCTATTTAAGAGACCTTGCCAATCAACATTTTTTAACACCTTGAGGATGGCAATCCCTTTAGGAGTAAATTAGAGGCGCTGATGCAACTTGTAGAAAATATACATTTTGACATGAGTGACTTGAGAATTATTGGACTCCTGCAGGTGGGGCAGTATCACTGTAAGTTGGCAGTAGCTCCATCATAGGGGTCAACAGGCAAATTAAGTTCTCTTGAGTATTGAGGGAAGGGCTGTTGCCTGTGTGGTCATGCACATGGGCTCTGGGAAAAAAAAGAAAAAAAAAACGTGAAAAAAAAACAAGGTTAAAGCTGATGCCTCCCGTTTTGGAGGCCACATTGCCCGATGCAACATGTGCACATATCATACTTACTGATGAGATTTTTAGAAGACCTTTAGAGTCAAATTTCTGCAACCGTTTTTCTGAGTGCACTCCGTTTGGTATTAGAGCGCTTATATTAAAAGTTAATATGTTCTGATTTAGGGCTGAATAATCACATTTACCTCACTTCCATCAATGCCACTGAGAAATGTGAGGCGGCTTGATACGTTTTTTTTTTAAATAAAGAATTTTAGACAGGCCTATAAAAGCTGTGATGGACACAATCAAGACGTGGCTGCATAAGAGTGAAGGTATGCTGGATATTTGGTCATGTGTATTTTGGTCTAAATTTCCAGGGGATATTTTAGATGTTAATAGCCCTGAAGTGGTCTCGGTTTCTTATTTAATTTCTCTCGCCTTCTTTAAATGTAATTCGCCCACAGACTGCGCCGCGAGGCTCTAAACCGCGCTGAAACTCTCTCATCATTTCCACAGCAGAATGGAAATGCAAATTGTGCGCACGGGCAATGCCCTTGACAGAACTCACCACTGCACACAATTAACATGAGCACTCTGACAGAAGTTAGTGACGAAATGTGAGGTCACACCAGATAATGTGCTTGTGTTTTTTTGAAAAAGTCCTACGTTATCAAAAAGAAACACACGTGGAATTTATAGCCAACTCTAAATAATATTTGTAATAATAATTAGCGTATAATAAAATGTATATTTATCTTAATGTGACAATTACATGTTTAGACATTTACCACTTACTAAATAATGTGCACTCTTCTTCTTAATCTTGAGTTTAATAAATACGTTTTTTATTTAATTTAAATTTCAATCCATTTTAAAATAATTATCTCAAAAATATTTTATTTTTCTGATAATTTGTCCTTCACATAAACAACAATATTTTGGCCGCTCTTGGGGCCGGGGATGGGGTGTTAGATAAACCTATGTTGAGATTTAGCTATCTTGTCACTGAGGAACACAGCTGCCTCATATCGACACAATGATCTCAAGTGTAACCAACGAGGGGCGCTGTCCGTCTATCAGCTATTACTGCCTGACACGAACAGCCTACATGATTGATCTCATCAGTCTTGGCCATTTGTGTTTTACCCCTATAATTAAAAAATAACGTTCAAACTGTATTTTAATATCATATTTGAATATGTCATATCAAGTGTCGCGCGTCCGTTTATTAGGCCTATAACGTTAATAGCTTCTGGAAACAAAGTTCGCAAGGTGTCTGTCATTGTAATGAGGTATTAAGCATTTTATTAATTTAATTTGAATACATCGAAAATTTTTAAATATTGTCCGTTTTCCAACACGTTTGAGAACAATCTCAATTCAAAGATATAAAAGTTGACCCTTTAAAATAGCTACAAGTGATAGCTATGAATCTATAAACAAAGACAGTACACCTCATTAAAGTAAAACTGAGATTTTCTTTGTGCGGCATGTCACATATGGCTACACCTAAATGAACAAATGAATTATTTAATATAACTTAAAGTTTAACTAAACAACATAGTATTCGTCTAAACAATGGAATAATATTGAGTTGCTGTAAACAATAAGTGGGCTGACTGCCTATTTGTTCCATATGGAGTTTGGAGTGATGCGTAACTGTAGGCGTATTTGATTAATATTTAATCGGAAAAAGATCACTTTAAAACAACCTCTGTGATAAAGCCGTGAGCGAACTTGCATGGTGCGTGTTAATAAGATTTCTTTCTTCTCCCTTTTTTGCCAATCATTTCATTAGGAAACAATGCAGGTGAGCGTAATGAAAGTGTTGTCCCAATAAAGTGCATGGATGGACAGCTGGGCAGCGGCCGGCTGATTGACTTTGCCTTGACATCTGGGAGGCCCGCTGGCCCCTGGCACGCGTATAGGCTGATGTCGCCATTTACATGCAAATTTAAGGAGATCATGAGGGCCTCGCCCCGTAAATTCACACAAAAAAGAAGACGTCACCCTCAATACGGAGGAGGCTCGTCCCGGCGAGACGGGAGGTCTTCGGAGTCACCGTGTACATTTTTATTGGGAGCCACGCGTCCCGGGGACTTAAGTTTTATATCAATGGTCAGGCCCAAATCTATATGGGTTCATCTATTGTGGCCACTGAATAGAAGAAGGAGATAACAGCCCCCCGTGTCATCAAGCGGTCATTCTAAACGAGCATTCAGCCTGGTTCAATGCGGCCAAGATGCAGAGATGAGGCAAACAGTTTGCACTTGTTTCCTTGCTCCCCACCCCCCACTTACCTCAGGAGTGCAGTTAGGAAGCAAGCAAGCTTTTTTTTTGTTTGAGAAAAATTAGAAAATGTCACTAAGATCCTCTAATTCCACGCATGTGCACAGTTGTCATGCATGCAGCTACTAAAACAAACGGGGATCAACATTTTTCTTTTATTTTGATGCTAACATTTCACCTAATGATGGAGAGCGCATTTTCCACGGTGTAAGCCCACCACGCAGATGATCCCACAGAATGAGCTGAGACGGATTCAGGCTCCGCGCCTCAGTGTGTGGAGCAGCTGACTCCCTCTCTCCACGTCCAGATGGCTCCTGCACACAGATTTGCATTCATTTTCCTCTAATATCTTCTGAAATAGCGGGGCAGCTGCATTTGTTGTCAAATACGGTTTAAAACTCCCTTTCAGGACAGCATCGTTACCTACGTGACGGGTGTGGAGATCCATTTTCTTTCTCCAGTCAACAGTATCAGATCTAAGAGGATTTGTCTCAAAGTCCCCTAATTTGATAATCAGATTTAAATCGCCTTGGTGCGTGTAATCAGGGGTTAAGTTCTAATAAGCGACTTGAAAATGTGCTGCAAAAAAGGCAGAGTGAGTTCTGTGCTAAAAAGATATTTGCAATCTCGGTAGAACAGACAAAATATTTACAACATGCGTCTCGGTTTGTTTCATTTAAGAGAACAAAAACATGATTTTTTAAAGGGCCCCTTTGATTTTTTTTGTTGATTTTTTTTACCACCACAAATTAAATCTTGGATTTTTCTTAAATAATAAAAATAGTATAAAATCCACACCCTCATTTTGTGACTGGGCAATTTGGCAATAGATTGTGTAGAGGTGAAAGCAACAGCTTATAATTCACTTATCTTTGGCAGCAGCTATTAACCCTCAGCACCAGCTAGATAGATTGCTCAGGATATAGCACACATCTCTCTTCCTCGCACCCTCCCCTCTCTCCCTCCATCCTTTCCTCCTTTTCACCACTAATGAACCGAATTGCTTGCTTGCCCCTCTCGGACAGAGTCGGACATGTAGGCAGTTGGCTCTTTAAAAATGATTAAGATGTTTCTGATTATTACTGATTTTTCAGGACGTGCATGAAATAAAGAAGACACAGAACCATGGATTTCCTGAACTTTGTTTAATGTCATGAGACACGGTGGCTCTGATTTTTATCCCATAAAAAGTAATCTTCTGTAAATGGCACAGCGGTGGGATTGATTTGTTTTCACATTAGTAATATGGATACTAAAAAAACTGGTTTTCAAACTTTGTTCATATGTTATTCTTAACGCAATAAATTAAACAAATCCTCTGCTCTGCCATACACAGCAAAACAATTAAAAGTCAATCATCTGTTGTTAAACATTTCCAATGAAAAGTGAATGTAAATTAATAAATGTATAATCATGTCTGATTCTGTGAAATCAGCGTTAAATTAATTACATTTTAATCACAATAAAATAACCCGCAGCATGGAGTTAAAAATGCACAATAGAGATATGTCAGTTATATGAAGAAACATGATCTGATGTTATTGAAATATGATTTATGGCCTGTATTCACGTATCTATTGAGATGCTTTCGATGCATTAGTGAACAAACAATCTCATCAAGTCAATTTGTAATAATCACAAATTTAGTCGAATAAATGTGTCAAAGACTATTAATTTTAATAATAAAACTAATCACGGGAATTGCAATCATCAGGCCAGCTAAAAAATAACAAGCAATGAATTCCGAGTTATTATGTATTATTATTTATATTTTTTCTCATTATGTGTGATGGTTACACCCGGTCGAATTTTCCATATCATTAAAAAAATCAAACTCACCACATATAGGGCCTAAGCAAGAGGAAAAGTGGAGCGAATGAGTGTTCTCAGGCTGCAGCACTATTGGGCTGCACCGTACAGAGGAGCGCCACTGCTTGACAGGAAGCGTCAGCGCTCCATATTTGGGCAAAGCTCCGCCTCTTCAGCGTCATATTCTGACAGCGCCTCTCCCGTGGGTTTAGAGTTTTGGCTCCCGGGAAAGATTTCAGTCCTCGGGGAAAGAGGGCTTAGTTTTGCATGTTCCCATCCATCCTGCACGACGCGAAAGGGCCCCTTATCCACATCTCCTGTGTACAAGGAACACCTCCACTGGTGATCAGCCTTTGCCTGTGTTTGTCTTGTGGAGAAGCAGCAGCACCTTTTCAGGAGTGGGTTTTTTATTCAACAAGAAGTCCTGAAGGTTTTGGATGCGGTGCTTCAGGGATGTGGGCACTTTGAGAGCAGCATCACCCACAAACACACAACAACTGCCATCGATTTTTCTGTGAATAGCACAAAAAAAAGAAAAAGAAAAAACAAAGAGGAACAATAGCAACACAAAAAAAATCTTGTCTATTGAACAATTCACTTTTGCAGTCTGTGGATACCGCTCTAACTAAGTACAGCACTTTGAGAATTGTTCACATCGGACGGACTGAAGAGGGAGGCAAGACCTGTGGACCGGGTTTTCCCTCGCAAGTCTGAATCGGCTCTCGCTACTTATCCTGTGAAAAAAACAAACCCTAAAGGATAACACGCTTGGACGTTTATTTCCCTAATTTCGCAGGAGGCTCTTTTTCACGCAAATTGTCCTAAATGTTTGGAATTCAGGAAACTATACCGCGGGGTGGGACGACGATGAAGGAGGAACCGCTCGGTGGACTGAACTCGGTCCGCTCCTGGATGCACACAGCTGGGGTGGTGGATGCAAACACAGCCGCCCAAAGGTACGCATGCCAAAAGCATCTGATTTTTCTCACGCATTCCCTCCTCATCATATCGACCCCTGAATCCCCTGAATACTCTGTATCAATTACGGTCTCCCAATAAATGCCCCCCCTTCGGCTTTCCCTTCTTTCATTACATCAGATTACCCATTATTGTGACAAATCAAGAAATCTCCCC
Source organism: Eleginops maclovinus (assembly GCF_036324505.1). NCBI lineage: Eukaryota > Metazoa > Chordata > Actinopteri > Perciformes > Eleginopidae > Eleginops > Eleginops maclovinus. The sequence goes on from NC_086370.1 coordinate 16,772,896, forward strand.
CGTACTCAAGCGTGCTTCTGCATCTCCAATGTTTCCATCAGCTTCTCCATCATCTAGTATCCCCGGTGTCCGGTGCTTAACCGACATGGTCTCTTGTTTTCTCCCCGCAGCGGTGTCGGCTTGGCACGGGCACATTATGAAAAGCAGCCCCCTTCCAACCTCAGAAAATCCAATTTTTTCCATTTCGTCCTGGCGCTGTATGACAGGCAGGGTCAGCCGGTGGAGATCGAAAGGACAGCTTTTGTGGACTTTGTGGAGAAAGATAAAGTAAGCGTTGTATTTTAGAAAAAATAACCTGCACAACCTGTACATAATCAGCACATGTATCGAAAGTATGTTCTCTGAAATGGCAATGGGTTACTAAGGGGAAGTCACATGTCATATTGATTTTTTAAAAACTCAATGTTTTGATGACAGAGAGTCGTTTAAAAAACTAAACATGTTTTTCTTCTCCTTGCAAAGAAGGTATATATATTTGTGTCAACACACAGACATGTGGTGGTGATGGGCATGTGGTTCTGTTGATTTTCACAAACTGTTGTCTTCTGCAGGAACCAACCAGTGAAAAAACTAACAATGGGATACATTACAAACTACAGTTATTGTACAGCAATGGTGAGTTAAACTGTCTTTATTATTTTGCAAGCACTTGCAGATATATTAGACATGAGTTTGTCTTCCAGCATGAAACAACATACACAAATAAGTGTAATAATGATACTAATAATTATAAATGTTAAAATATCAATATTAAAAGCAGTATTTATAAATGTACTATCTATCTGAAGTCTTGATATTTTTTATTGGATGTTCCTTAACTTTTTTGGAGGGCTTTCTATTTTTTGTCTTTAAATGCATTGCAAACAATTCCTCAAAACTCACAAGTGGCCTTCTTTTTCTCTCCCCAGGCGTCAGAACAGAACAGGATCTTTACATACGGTTAATCGATTCCATGACGAAGCAGGTAAGCTGCTGTAACACTTGTTTCTACGCACACAGTGCAAAACCTGCTCACATTCGTAGTTCACTCGTGCAAAACCTTAACACGCCGTGCAAATCGTCACCCCTGAGATGCATGCACCCCCCCCCCCCCCCCAGAAATCTGCATGCAAATTGGAAGTTGTGGCACAAAATAAAATAAAATTACCGGTGTAACTAGAACAGACAGCTTTCATTTTAACTGTTTAGGCTTGGCCATATCATATTGCAAGACTCCAAAGTCAATTTAACTCTGTCTGAGTTAGGCTTCTTTGTAGGCTCTCGTTAAAATTTGAACACTACGTCTGCTCCCATATGATCTAATTTGACTTTTCGTGCTAAGAGTCAAAGGTGACGCTCTTTACATATAACAATAAATAAAAGTGTTAAGTATTATAATTATACATATTTTTTCAGAGGTGCATTTGTCTTCCTCGCAAACATTCGAATGACTTTTTAACCCAGAGCCCAACGCGCATTATGTAAAAATAAGGTCTTAAAGCAAACGTAAAGCCAACGCAAAGATTTGTAAAGTGATCTATAATTTGGGGAATAAAATCACACATCCTTATTTTAGCTCTCCACCTGGTGTTTTCTTATTAAATGGAGGGTTTAGGTAGAGCCTTCTGAATAGAGCCGTGAAGCCTGGGCCACTGCATGGTCACAGACTACATTCCTGTGCGAATGATCCGAGTCAATGACGCAGAACAAGCAATTTATGGATTTCTGTTTCTACAGCTGCAAACACCGCCATAAATCAAACCAATATAGATAATCGCCCGGTTCCTCGAATAAAAAAAGGCAAGGGGAAAAAAACACACCAGGTCAAGTAGAGCAGCGTTTAAAAGCGGCAGAGTGATGCGACCTGGTTCAGATATGTCACTTTTTCAAAGTCAATCTCGCATATTATATCTCTTATGGCCTCACGCGTAGCAGAAAAAAAAAAAATCATGAAAAATATAAATTGCTTAAAAAAATTAATTAATTTCAGGCTTTTTTAAATGTTTATTTATGTTATTTTTTAAAAACCGTATTTTGTCAATAATGTGGTGCTTTGCCTGTTTGGTGCCGGTTCAGTACGAGGGAGTGAAGTGTCTATCCTTAGAAATGGAAGAAGGAGGGAGGGATCGAGGGAGGGAGAGAAAAGCGGCAGAACTGATAGCTCCACGCCATCTGTTTCAGCCAATGCTCAAAAATTACTCAACCGTACCGCCAGACACCGCTTTTTATCCACAGAAAGATCATTGTTAGCGGCTCAAAATAAACAACAGATTGCCCATTAACACTTTCCCCCAAATATCCCCAGATTATAAGCATATTGATGACACTTCTATTGGATCTCTCCTTATGAAAATCTCCCTGTCTCTCTGTCTGCCACTCTGAGCCACAGGATATTATCGAGATTAATAAAAAAAATACAATTTAATTTTATTATTATCATCTCAATCATTAGCATTCATTTTGTAATTATATTTTTTATTATAGCTGATGTTAGAAATATTTGTGTTGTTATTTGTATTATAAATCATAGTTTTGTTTGTAATTGTTTATTTTGGTTGATATCAGTGGTGTTTTTATGAACTAATATAATGTATGACACTGATTTTGCTGTGATTATCTTGACTCAATTTGAATTAGCCTTTGCACTCTTCTAATATATTCTGTTGTCCTTAGATCATGTGTATTCATGTCCTGATTTATTTTTTGAAGTGAAAAATTATCAAATGTCTTCGTGTAATTATTTGTGAATTTATGTGAATTAATGTGTGTCCTTGTTTTCACTTTATTTCCATCTCATTTCCTTTCAAAGGCCATAATTTATGAGGGTCAAGACAAGAATCCAGAAATGTGCAGAGTTCTTCTTACCCATGAAATTATGTGCAGGTAAGCATTATTTTTTTCTCTTGTCCATTTTGCAGATCCATGCAAAAAGTAATTCCCTCCCCTTCAATAAGTTTTGACACTCATGATGTGATGCAGCAATCCAGTCTGTCCTGTGGTCCTCCAGCAACCACAGAGAGAGAGCTGCTGTCATTTCTAACTTTGATATGACGTGATTCAACTTTGATATGAATATGAATATGACAGGGAAAATAACTGTCTTTTTCAGTGACTTGAAATTGAGTGTATGATAAACAGTCAGACACAGTGCATGAGTTATGCTTTTACATTTTTCCTTTAATTTTCTTTTCTAAGAATTATATGTCATAATTTAAGCCTGTGTTTTTCTGTTAAGTTATGCAGAGGCGTTACATGCCATGTATCATTCTTTTTTCATTTAAGCACAGAGTCAGTTCTCGGTTGATCCCACCTGTCAACAATGATCAGCGAGCCTTTTAGCGTCATTTAACCACGTAAATCTCAACCTCTCATATTGCGCTGCTATTCAGCGGTGTCATTGATACTAAAAGGAAAAACGCCTTTTGTTGTTATTGTTGAGCTCAGCATGAGCTTTGTGAACATTGAATTCGGATACTGTCGGTTAACCTCTCCTTTGTTGCACCGGTGCATTGTTCAAGTTACTGCTTGAGAGCAAGTGCAGCATGAGAGCTGAGAATGATTTGTCTTTTTCCATGCATAAACTCATCACTCACGCTCAATTTATACATGCATCCATCACTTATTTGTGACACGTTGAATATGCTCGTGCTCTAGAGGTAATATTTTTTTGTCAAGAGGAAGTGCGTTTTGCTGCTGAAGAAAAAACGACTTTAACTGCTGCCTATTATCAGATAAGAAGATATACATAATAAGAACTAGTATAATAAGAATAATATTTGTATGTCTTAACTTATTATATCTTATTTGTTAGGCATGTCATACATATAGTTTTTAAATTATATTCTTGCTGTAATACACTGCGGCGCCTTAGCTATAAAACACATCTTTATTACTGCTGCTAGAAAGTCATGTAAATCAGACATATTTAAATAATGTGTGGCTGACTGACAGTAGCTTTGCACAAAATCTTTGTTTTTCCTTCAGCACCATATGGAATAAATCAATCTTATTCACATATGTTTATATGTTTTCATTTCAAATGGAAGCTAGAATGATGTATTTGTTTATTTTTGCAGTTTTGATTCAAGTCCCAATCAAAGAAGTAAAAGGCAGCTAGCTATAGGCTTAGGGAGGAGATGGCTGAAACATGTGGTGGAAGATAGATTAGTGCTTTTGAGGCCATAATTGATAAATGCCCTGCAGAAATATTGGTTGAGGGTGGCACCTTGCATCTCCCTCAGAAATAGCAGCTTGGCAATTAGAGGTAAACAAAAGCTGAAGCTGTGAAAAGTGACTCCCCTGCCTCCTGGCCCAATCCCCACTCCCCTCCCCTCCAACACTAAGCCAAACAACACAACATGTTGTTTTCACCATTTTTATCAGCCATCAGCATCAATGGAATGGATAGATTGAGTGAAGGAAATCTCATGGCAATTCCCCCCCCCCCTATCAAAACTACTCCAAGGCTCTTAATAAATGTATGTGATTTTGTGTGCATTATTTATTTATTTTTATTTATTTAGAAAAGTATTGCTTGTTCTCTAACACCCTGTCTGTGTTCCTATAGCCGATGCTGTGACAAGAAAAGCTGCGGAAACAGGAACGAGACTCCATCAGACCCTGTGATCATTGACAGGTAGGCTGTGTGCAGCTTCTTCTCCTTCTTCTGTGTTTGTGAACGGGGACTGAGTAAGTGAATGGGTGAGTGTCTGAGTGACTAAATGGATGAGTGACTGAGTGGATGAGCAGGCACATGGATGAACAAATGAGTTCCCTCCCGGTGTGCCAGACGGCCCCGTTGGGCTGACTTGCATCTTACAGCCCTCAGTGTGGGAACCGTGGGTGATTCTGTGTGAGTGTCTGAGGGGCGTCTTTCCCAGGTACCTGTGCACCGAGGGGCGGTCACCACCTGGATAGGGTTTGTTCAATCACAGGTGGTTCAATCACTAGAGGATCATGCTGGGAATACACCTAATTAGCTTAGGCAACTTCACATTTATTTGGCTGGCTTCCCTTCTTTGTTTACGACAGTGATGCTTACACTGTCAATAGTTGTTTTTCATTGACTGTTTCCTTCTCTCAAGTTAGCTGAGATGTCATTAAATTTTCGTTTTAGAAGGGATAAACATTTTATGTCTACTGTCTCGTCCGCCGCATTTATAGCACCTTCATCACCTTCTAAAGAGGGAGAATAAACGGTCTTCTTCCAAGCATTGACATTTTTCTCACACTGTGAAGCTATACGTCCTGGTCAGAGTGAATATGTTTAGGCAGTTTAGTGGATGTGTGTGCATGGTGGATATAGGGGTGAGGTAGGGGGTGTAGTTCGAGCGTCGATCTCAATGTAACTCTCGCCACGTAGTAGGGAGAGACAGCAATGCTAATGTTTGACTTGCCGGAATCACTGTTTGCTTAGTGGAGAATGCCTGGTATCTGACAGAGGGGACAACTCTCTTATTAGTAATCAAATAGGGCTGAGCAGTTGTTGCTGCCACTCCACTCCAGCGGCTTCTCATGCATCAGGAAGTAGGAGCTGGCTGCCCTGGGAGCCTGGATGGATTACCAGAGCTACTGCTGTCTGAAGTCAAACTCACACAGACACACGTAGATACACACACAAGCATGCACATCCTCGTTCGCATGCATGGTGCTTGTATGTTTATGCTTGACAGTCACAGTGCAGACAAAAAAAGGAAGAGGTGTTTAGGACAATGTCAGAAGAGCGCATTTTTTTAGCTGTATCAGATACCCACTAGACTGCTTAATTTATTAGTAAGTGCATCTGTTAGTGAAAGGATAGTGCTAACATTAACATATAACTTGAGACGTCTACTTTGCTTAATTTCCGCCGCTTTCATGTTTGCTTTGTGTCGCTCTGCTGCCTTTTACTGCTTAGAGTTTCGCACACCATTGTTCTTCAATCTGCAGGACAAAACATGTAACATAAGTACAATAAGCAAAATGAATGCATGGAGAATTAAAGTCAAGAAAGAGGGGTGGGAAAAAAAGAACAGGGAAAAAAGAAGCGGATGGATATTGTAAGCTCAACTGGCTCTGGGAGGGCTCGGATTTTCATTGTGACGAGTCTGAATAGGAGTAGAGTATCCCTTTCCTTGCACAATGAGCGGCTCTGTTGAAACACAAAAGCATATGTTCCTCATTAGACCCTCCCATTGTCTCCATGTCGTAACTATGAGCCCGTCAGCTCACCCCAACAGACCCACACAGGTTCCCAGTGACTCGCAGACAGGGGTGCCTGTGAAAGGTTGCAGGGTTTAGCATGAGTTACGGACATGGCCAGAACACACTCGCTACGCACGATTATTTACCGCAATTGCTAGACTTTTCCTGATGTGCATATGGATAAGCTTTTAGTTAAAGCGTCCATGTTTTACAGGCATTTCTGTTACATCTGTCATTTTCTCATGCACATCATTACAGGCACCTGTGTTGCGGCCGCTGCTGGCAGTAACTGATTATTTCCAATTGAGTAGAACATAGTTGAGTGACATAAACCAAGTTTTGATTGTTGAATCAGGCATCTCTCATCTGTCTACAATTACAGTATGAAAACCAGCTAGCACTGCCACATTTCCGAGAGAAACAGTAGCATGGCCGAACCTTAAGAAACAGATTTGGAGTGAATCATTGATGGCGTTCATTCCCTGTAACATTTTCCCAGATGGTAAGAGGGGAAAGCGCACACAGCTAGCTGGCATCTAGCAAGACATTAACTGGCGTTCCCATGGATCTGGCATATCCAACGGAGTTTGGGAAACTTATCATTCCAAATGTGTCCTATTTTCCTGCGGTCAAGCCAGACATCTGTTTACCCTATTTTCTCTCAGAGTTTTGATACAGATTTTCAGTCAGATTTTTGAAGAGGAAGGGTTATCTTAAAAAAAAAAAAGTTGGTTAGATATAGGCCCAACAGCTGTCACAAAGTTTCAGCACTGCTTGGTCTTTAAATATTTCAGCACTTACATTTGATGCCCTTGCATTATTCATAATTCTTTTTTGGATGAAGAAAGGCCTGTTTTTGTTGCATTTGGGTGGATTTTTATGTGTTGTGATTCAAATTTCAACATCGTTTGGGAAAGTCAGTACATATTTTACTCTATAAAAAAAAAGGCCTATTGTATTTCAACAGTGGTCGCATACTTTTGAAAGAAAATAAAATAAATCAAAGGCAGTTGGAGCTTACATTAAATAAAAAGAATCCCAGTACATTTATCTTGTGAATAATTGTAGCACTTATGTCATGACACTATGGCTTTGCAGTTCGGTATAATCATCTCTCCCTTTTATAAATCCAGCAGTGCTACAGATGTCACATTTATAAGTTAATGATGCCTTAAAGTAAGTGGGGGTGTAGGTTTATTCAGTCAGTAATTTGAGTCTTTAGAATTATAGTGATGAGGTACCCAATATCTGATTAGATGGTTTTCCCATTTACAGTGCATGTAGTGTATAGCCAAACATAACTCAATTTGCGATGACTCTCCTGGTCTGGAATCTGTCTTCACTCTCTTGCATATTGACTTTGTCTTCTCTTGTGTGAAAGATTAGATACATTGTTCTGGCTTACACATGGATTTTGTAATAAGACAGCACATGTTGTTGAAAGAGGAGAGAAAATGACTCATTCTGCATGTCAGGGTTCAAAGGTCACACTTTGCTCTGAGAAGCCGAGGCAATTTATGCAAGTGGAATCGAGACGGACGGAGAAAGAATGTGATATCAATGTGTATTCTACCCATATATGAATTTTGGATTTAATTCATGTTCATACAGTTTAACATCTTGTGTCAATTTACGCTGCCATTCACAAACGAATTCTGCACCAGAACTAAACATGTCAGCTCCATTTATTCCAGCGGCTACGGCACTCCCTTTCACTTCCTGTCACAAAGGTCAAAGAGCACTGACCTTTGGAAAGCAGCCCAGGCACTGAATTATTCATGACATTGACTTGTTTTTTCCCTTATTTTTCCCCTTGTCTCTTTTTTGGTCAGCACACATGGTTGTGCTGTGGGAGGCTTTTATTCATTTAGCTCATTTATAAAGGCCTCACCGCACCTGTTCGTGTGTTAATGTGATTAAATTTTGGCCTAATGTAAATTTTGCTTAGCTTTCCGTTATGTCCCTCATTAGTGAGCCTGTATTTTCTAAATGACTTTGCGTTATCGTTCATTTGTGGAACACCTACGAGGTCATTTCCCAGAGAGCACTTGACTTGTTGTCAAGTTGTTTACCAGAAACAAAAGACCGCAGCCTTAGAACGTCTCGCATGTGGTTCCCTCGGCCTTCTAAGAAACAAATCGGAAAATGTGTGTGCTCCCATCTGGTTTTTGCAAAACCGTGATTACCTCCAAAAGCTGAACAAATGCCAGTATTTATAAGGTCAGCCCTTTATGTGGAAATGTGATGTAAATGAGAATCAGCGAAAGGGGACATTAAACAAAATTAAATTCATTGTCTCCTTTAATGTCATTTACATTTTTGGCTAAGCCCTGGACTGTCAAAGAGGATTTCTAAAACCATTTTAATTGCACATCAGCATTGGAAAGGAGGGTGTGTTTTCACCGAGCGGCTGTCTTGATAACCTGCAAAGAGAAGTCTGTTCATGAACTAAATGCCTTGTTTTCTCTGCATCTGTAGAGGGGCAATTAAGGCAGTATTCGGCAGGTAGTGTTAATCTAGCATTGTGCTCCCCCATCCATAATGAAAATGATGCAGCGGGTAGGGTCACTGTTGTTGTGATAGAGCGTTGATTGCTGCAGGTGTTCCTTTTGGATTTCATACATTATACCATTGAGCCGTGGGACCTGCACTGCAATGTTTTTTTAGGCTTCACAGTGAGTCATTTAAAGCTGTTAACGTGTGTAGGAAATGCTCTCTTTCTGTGTTTACACATGCATGCAAACACCTGCACCCACCTTTTTTTTAATACATGGCTTAACAATATATCCATCCCAGCAATTTATTTATGGCTGTGTTTGGTGTAATTCATGTGACAGATGTGAGTTTTTGACACCCATTGAGAAATTGGAGAATAAACTGGCCAGCCCTGCCTAAGTCGACGTGATGTTTGAGTGAAGCCTGTCTCCTCTCGAGCCAGAGTAGGAAGAGCAGGAAGTGTTGAGAGCGAAAGCTGTACTTGGCAGCTCTCCTTTGGCTTGCACTTGCTGAAAAATGAAACCCAGACCCTCTCTGCAGTAACAGAGCCAGAACGTCCTTCCCATTGCTCCAACATCCAGGATTGGGTAATACTGTTCACTAAGCAAAACATTACCTCAAATTATTCTCGCCCTGTTTTCTATTCCCTCCTCCCTCATGTCGGTTTTATCGCAGTTTGTAAATGTCAAGACACGTACAAAGACGCACAGTATAAATGATATTTTCCAAATTATGCTCACATGTTTGGGTTCACATGAGTGGCGGCTGAACGTAACGTGGTGCCTGACGTTCCCGAGGGACACCCACCTCACTAGGGTAGGATTCCCCAGTGGCATCAGCTAATGGCAAGACTTGACAACAGCAGAGAAGCCGGGGGTGTTGTGTTTTACTAGCGCTGAGCAGGGGTGATGACTTTAACATGTGTGCACAGAAAGACTGAGATGTTTATGTGGTGTGTGTGTGCGCACGTGCGTTTCGTGTGTGTCCCTGCGCATGCATACTTTTGCATGCATGTGTGTGTTTTCGCGCACTTGTGTGTGTGTGTGTGCGCGTTGTGCTAAAGAGAGAGGTGTGTAGTAAGAAAGAGTGGCGCGGGCCAACAGAGCGACGGATTCGGCTCCAGCTTGACGGCAGTGAAAGACGAAACATGGTTCCACATGTGTTGAGAAAGAGCAGTCCATCTGTCCATGGAGACAACCCCTCCCCCTTCACCACCCCCTTCTCTTTCCTCTTTCCTTCTCCTCTTCTCCTTCTCTTGCTCTCCTCTTCCCCCACTCTTTACTCCCCTGGTTCACTGCTGACAGAAACAAGGCCAGAGCTGGGATGATGGGATGAATGCTGGGCCAAGAGCAACACTCACTGGACGTTATACACACACAGTAACATACACACACACATGCACACACACGCATGCACATGTTGAAAAGATATAGGAAAATGCTATCAACATTTCTTTTCAGTCCATATGTTGTTAAAGTTTACTATCTTCGGTTGCATTCACTGGCTTGTTTTAGCGCTGCGTTAATGTGATTTAAATCCGGCTGTGGAGCAATGGAACTGATTTATTTTGATATTATGAAAGAAAACAATCTATTAAGATTTATTCTCTTCTCCCCAACACACTGCTGCAATAAGCCACCATGGTGAAAATGTTACATTATTGAAATTAAATCTGAAGTAAATAAAACATGCCACTCTTTTTAAAATATTTAGCAGCTCTCTTTTTTATAATTAAACTTTGTAGCTGTTTTGAACACGCTGTTTGGTTTCTTAAAGCATTAATGACGCAAGAGCTTTGTCGAACAGCTCCTGATTCTGTGAATCACATTTAGGTCACTCAGACCAGTGTTATTTCAGCCATTTTTTTCTTTTGAAAAAAGGTCTCCTTTCTTTCTCTTGGCATGTTCTCACTCCCATTCAATCCTTATTAGGTTTCCCCTAATTGTCAAACAAACTGTTGGGTCAACCTCAGTCGTATCTGGCCGTAAAACAGCACATTAGGCCCTGGTGAGGGATATATGTGGTATTTCATCGGAGACGGAGTAATGCTGGGGTTTTATGGTTAAGTACCAGTTCACGCCCACGCCATTTGTTTCGCATTAGAGTGGAGGTTTTGTAAATCAGATCAATATGTGCGCTGAGATGTGATTCCTTGTCGGGATCTCCCGAGTCGTTCTTTCCTCAAGTATTTTTCTTAGGGGACTGGTTGTCGATGCACACTCTTCCGCTCCCCCTCCCCCCTCCCATTCTTCCCTTTTTCCCTACCTCTGTCAGTCCCCTCCCTCCATCGCCACCTCAATCTATTTCCATTTTCTGAATGTAGCAATTTGTAGTGTGACACAGACAAGATTAGGATGGGAAGCAGTCTGAAGATTTCATCGGACATGGTCCTGCTCCCGCTGGTGTGAGGTCACAGGACAAAGATGGGGGAATTCAGGGATAGGGTCATCAGTTACCTCGGGGAAACGAGCTGGTCTGCTGGCTGCTCTGTTGGCCCCAGGGGTGCCTGGGATGTATCGGAGGAGAAGCCCCTGAGAAAGAGCCCTGAACCAGTGTCATTTATTAAAAGTGACAAGTTATTTCTAACTATAGCTCTGTTTTTATTGTTTTACAACGCTGCCATTTGGAACAGTGCCCCTCTCTTCAGGAATCACAAACAAGTGATGAATGAGCGGGGTGACCTGCTTTTTAAACATATACACACATGCTCCGTGCACTTTGGCCACACATGTGCGCTGTTAAAATTATGTTATGTATTTTTTTTGCGCTGCTCAAATAAAACAAATGTGCAGTTTTAATAAAGATCGACTGCATGATAAGTGTAATGAAAATATTTCAACATGCACTGGTTTTCTCCAGGACATTTGTTCAGTAAATTAATAACAGCTTACAGTATGAATCTCAAGCTGACCTCCACATAATCAGTACCAGAAGTTCCACAGAACATGACCACACTGTGTTGTGTGTGTTTTTGTGTGTGCACAGAGTAGAGCTTCAGCTTCTATTTTAGAGGTTGACTCGGGTGCACTTATTTTTTATTCTGGAGTTTCCTTATTTAAAGAAAACACAACATTCTGGCTAATGATGGAGTATTTATTCAACGTTTGACCATTTCTCCTTATTTAGGGTCACCGAGGTACTCTGCTCCCCCTTTTTTTTTTACTGCCTGCCCCAACTGCGTTAATGATATATGACAGAAATTTCCTTGAGCTGGTTCAGTGGCAAGAAAGGTCCTGGCTAGTCTATATCAATCCATCTGACTTATGTTCCCATGTCTTGAATTACCGCTTGATGGAAACCTGCTGCGGGCTTCTCTTGCCAATTGAAATCAGATCTCCTCCACAGCCTGGTGTGATATTGATCCATATTCAACACCCAGGCAGCCGATCGATCAGTATTGATTTACAATAAAAAACACTCCTCTGCTTGTTCAGCACTGCGATCGATACTTTAAAGCAAAGGGGGGAAAAAATATTTAAAAAGAAGAGAAATGGGATTGTGCTTTTTACCATGCGGTGACCAGCTGGAATATATAAAAATGTTAGGAGATGTTTTATTTTCATTAGAGGAGTTTGAGTTTAAGTGACCAAACCTTGACTACACCGGCAACCACGTCGGCGGTGAACAATGATCCTGTCCCACCATGTGAGACAAACCAATAAAAATGGTTTAACGGGATGACACTTCTATAAGGACTCATTTATTGAAGGAGGTGTGTCTGTTTCTGAATTAGTGGCACATCTGCACTGCAATGGGGAGTGCTAAAACTGTCATATCAAATCAATCAGAAAATTGAAACAGAATGCTAAAAGTGGTGGATCAAGCCCTAGCGCTTTAGCTTGATTTTGGTGTGTTAACAGGATGACATGTTTTCCTGTGGTTGTGATATTAATTTGTCTCGGTCTTTGTCCCGCACACACACACATGCCGGGCCTCTGCCTCCCACGCAGCCATCATTAGGGCCCGTTACAAAGTGGAACAGACTTAGGCGACCCAGTCAGCTCTAGTCCAGATCCACTTTCCTCCCTGTCACATCTTAGTCCTAATCTCTCGGACTTCCTCCCCTCTGCCAAATAACCGTTCCCATCCAGCAGGTCCCAGCATTGGCCCGCGCTGCCAACATCTGAAAGTTATTATCCCCAATCTCTGACATCCAGGAGTTTACAGTTATATAATGATGGGGAAAACCACATGTCCCCAGAGGCAGAGAACATTTTTGAGATGCCTCCCCATCTGTTTTGGGGGAGCTGCCCATTTCGGGGCCAAACTCAGAATGTCAGGCAGATTTCTTTTCGGTAATTTTTATTTTCTACCACTGGAACAGGCCAGTCTGGGAATCATTATATGGGGTGATAAAGCAAATCCAATTGGGTCAGGTTCCCCACCACACAGTGCTGGTGGCACCAGCTCTCCCTGCCTCACTGCTCGTCCCTGACTGTGTAAGTGGTGGTTGTTTGTTTGTCCTAGAGAGGCTGGGCTGGGGGACTAATGCAAGCCCGGGGGCCAGCCAGGTCGGAGGCGACGGTAAACCCGAGCTGCCTGGTGCAGCAGTGCTCCCTCGCTGCTGGCTCGGCCTTGTTTGGACTGCAGCTCCGGTTTGCTTTCTTAGAGGGAAGCTGAGCCTCCGTAATCATCGAGCCTTTCGCTCGGGTGGGGAGCGCAGCAGAGACCAGAGGGAGTGATGACATAGGTCCGCTGAGGCCTGGCTCGGTCCACCCCTGCTGCTCTTAGCATATTTATTTTCTCTTCTCATTGTAAGGTTTAAGTCACACCATATTATGTTCGGACCTTATGCACGTGCATAGGCACTCCGTTGTGATGAGGTGCACGGCGTACAGCTGTAGGCTTTGTTTTTACTAATAACGCCAGGGATTAGTGCCTTGCTGACCTCAGTGTAATCTTTATTAGTCTGTAAATTATATACTCTAGTTATGAAGCGGCTCTACCTGATGTGAGAGCAGTGACACACAGTCAGACATGCAGTGCGGGACAACACAAACGGGGGAAACTTACCAAATGACATGCTATTATTCAATCAATGTGTAGCCGACTATCCTATGAGTTGATGAATCTATGTTTCTGCTAAAGTGTTGCAAAATTTTACAGATTTGGATAATTTAAGGCCAACCATCTTGCCCCCCTGGGCACTCCTCAAAAATGTTTTATTCAACATCACCACTCTGTTCTGTTTTGTTACGTTATTGAAATGGGTTGTCGATTCGAATAGAGTCAACCTGGTGGGCCAATCTCATTGTAGCCAGTGGAGAGTGAAAGCCATCTCAGCAGCATAGCCTCACCAGAACACACACAGAGATTGGACGAGGGGGGCAGTGAGAGCGAGAGTGCCTTCTCCAGATGGAGATCCCAGATATGGGGGGAAAATGTCCGGGCCATTTTCCAGGGTTTCCATAATGGGAATCTACCCCGTGCTTGCTTATTAAGTTGTGCACACAAGGCGGAGTGAAGAGAGAGATGGAGAGCAGAGGAGATAAGGGCAGGCGGAGGCGAGAGATGGACAACCTGCGCGCCGTCACCTCTCTGTTGTAAGTGTCAAGCAGACCCTGTCGGAGAAATCACAGGTCATGTGGATAGATGATTGTCAAAGCACCACATTGATATAAGGGCTTTTTTTATTTTGTTTGAGCCGCAGAGGCGCATGATAAGATTTGTTTTTGTTTTCTGTTGGAGAGGGAGAAAGTATGGCGTTCAGGTCAGGAAGGTCGACTCTGGGGGTCACGGGGTCACAGCCTTTTTGGTACCTGAGTAACCTCACACGGCTAAGCCATTTCTCAGGCTCCCTGAAATGATGGTGGGGTGTGGAGAGGAGGGGGTTGGTTGACCGGGGTGGCCAGGAGAGTGATCTATCAGCGGCAGCAGCAGACATGCAGACAGAATGGCAGCTACTGCAGCTAAACAGAGTGAGACAGATAGGCAGGAGTCTCTCATACGTAACACCAGGAGCTTTAAGACGACAGTCTTGAGTGTTATGGATGCTTGACATTGACCTCTTACACAGACATAGAGTATTTATCAAGGTTGTAGTACAATAGTGTATTTGTTTGTAAATTATTTAGTTCACTAGGTGAGATGCTACTTCCTTCGCTTGCCATTTTCGTCAAATAAGAACAATGTGTTTTTATTATTCCTTTTGCTCACCTTGTCAGATGTTTTTGACAAGACTTAGAATTAGGGTGATCATATTTTGAAAACTGTCAGTTCTATTAATTCATATCTACTTTAAAAAGCGGAGAAGAAAAAAGCTCTGAAGCTTACATTTCTCTCGAAGAGAAATATTTGTGTACAGATAGGCCTGTCATTCTGTGAAACAACATTCATGATTCTTTTATTGGTGCTCAGCCATCACCCCCTCTCTTCCTCTGTGGAAAAAAGGGTTAGTCTACAAAGTGGCTTTTTGCCGTTTGAGAGAAGTAAACTTCATCAGGTCGACGGCGAGGTGTGCTTCACATGTCACTCAGTCGAGCTCCCTCCTAATGAAATGCTGCATACAGATTTCTGCCTGCGGGCTCAGGGGGATAAGACCGTGGTAACAGAATGAAACAAACCCCTTCCCATTCCCTTCACTCACACACACACAAACACGCAAAACACACACACACACACACACACACACACACACACACACACACACATACAGACACACACACATTTGCTGGAGAGCATCCATGTGAGGAGATCCAAATCTGCAATTTATTCAAATATTGATATTTCTACTTGTCAGGAGAAAGGTGCCTTGAAATTTCCTCTGAGTACTCCTGTCAAAAAAATAGCAGGAAATATGTCAGATAATTCATAAATGGAGTTCAGCGCTGCAAAGTCAGTTGGGAACAGCAAAAAATATATATGCTTGTCAATGAAGAATAGGAGCAATATTACAGAGCCTGCTGCTCATTCTTCCATCATGTCAAGCAAACAGCTTTTGCAGGCACATAAGTGTATGTATCGGTCTGTGTGTATATTTGTGTATGTGCATGTATATTTGTATATGTCCCTGTGTCTGTACATGTGTATGTATATTTATGCATGTGAATGTGTGTGTGCTTTGGCTATGTTGTGACTCCTACTTAGATGTGTTTGTTATCTTTTTCCATCAAGACACCCCATTTCCCATCTCGAGGCAGCCAATGGGAATGTGTCCATTTTTTGCAGAGGTCCGTAACCGGACGCTGGCCTCCATGTGGTTTGAATTAGGGCCCCCGAAACTGTGAAGGACGCCTCGAATGACGTGAGGCACTTGCAGACCAAATTCCATTCTGTTGAATGGTGGAGAAAAGAGCTCTCCGGAATCCTCAGAGATTTTTTGGCTCAGGCCCGCCAGCGATTAAAACAGGGCGGAAACCAATAACTCAATGAATCATGGGGCAACGTCCCATGAAATCTCTCACTGCTCTGTCACACCCTCATTCAAACCCAAATCAACTCAAACTCTGCTGATTGGTCTTTTTTCAAAAGTGAAAAAAAAAGAAGAAATCGGACAAAAGTCTTGTTCTTTCCTCCCTTTTTATTGAACATAACTTTCAACACTTTGAGGAAAAAGGCCCTCTCTCCCCTGCCTCCTCTCGGTCTCAGTTACCTCCATTTTGACAAAGTGTGGGCTTCCTGATGATGCATCGCTTGACCATGTTGTGCCAAGGCAAGACAGAATAGGACTCCACATATCTCCTGCGGTCATGTGATGCCATAGTTCATAGCTGTTGATGAGATGCAGTTTGGCACAGCTTGGGACCCATCTGGGAGATGCAGATACGCAGACAGGAGAAGTATTTTACAGCAATGCATCTGCGCGCTTGAAGAGCTATTTAGCATATGCTGCTATACGAGAGAATTTGCTTTGCTGTTGCCAGCTGCAGATTAGTCTTCATTTCTCCAAAATCCGACAGAACAGCTGATGCATACTCGTAGTCGGCTAGCATCATGCAAATTAATGTTTTATGTTAATGCAGTATGTGATTTCATATTTTACTGAATTACTTCTGCATTACTTTGAAATATTCTGTTAAAATAACACAACAGAAACAAACTCTGTTTCCAGTTTTTTTGTATCAACAATGTCAAGCAGTGCAGTAACGCTGCTGCCAGCACCGGCCGGTTTGTTTCTGTTAGCTCTAGCAGAAGTCAAAGCCCATGCTGCTGCTCTAACTCAAGTGGCTGATATGTTAGGCCATCTAGGGCATGGCAGGCGGTTGACAGTCCATGCAGCCTGTCTACCCACAGGACATCTCCACACAGTGTGTCCACAGTGGGGCCAGTGCTGTCATCTGGGCCCACTATGGACCACTGCTCTGCTGACAGTGAGAGGGTAAACGTTTACCACCTCAATCCCCCATTAACTCGGTGAAGGCACTTCGATCCTCTGTGAAAATAATGATATTGATTGGAGCTTGGCTCTACAAACGAAATGGTTGCAACTAAAAGAGGGATGGGCCCCTGCATTAGAATATGGGTTTTTCGAGGATAAAAGAGTGTTTGGATCTTGTTATATTTTTCCTCTCCTCCATCTCCCTCTAGCTTTCCCCCACCTCCTTGTCTCCTCTCTTTCTGCATTTTTATGTGTGCGCATGTAGTGTGAGAGCCTGCGTGTCTCCTAAGATTACCCTCCGCTATCCCCGCCATCAAACAACAAATGACAACATCATTGCTCAGGCCTTTCAAAATACGACACAAAAAGTGCGTTGTAGCTACATTAACTTGCAACAACCCCCTAATAGACCCTTGTGGGTTTTGTATCACTCCCCCTCTCTCTCCTCTCTTCTCCCTGCAAGGCTGTCACATATCCACCCCCCTCACAGTGCGAGCCTCCGAGCCTCGGTGGAGATCAGGAGCTCCCTGTCGGAGGTGCTTTGTCACGTAGCCCAGGGAGCGTGGAACTCACCCAGAGCTGTTGAACAAACACAAGCACAGGGGCTGTCAATAGCAGCTCCGCAAACTAATTGCCTGTCAAATGAACCACCCTCGTTAAGCTGCCCTCACACACACACACTCGTGCGTGCACTGTGACATTCATACGCTCACACACACACACACACACCTAACACACACACAAGCACAGCCACCCACACACGAAGCCGATTTGATTCAAAGAGTAGTGATACCTTGTTAGAAGAAAAGACACACGAGTGGCACTTCTCTGTTCACCGCCTTGTTTCTGCAATCGTTACCGGCGTGAGTAGGGCAGTCACCGTGAGATTGCCATTTTGTTATATTATTAGGGGCAACATAGCATTCTATGGTATAGCTGATGTAATCCAAACACATCCCACACACCCTACAGTGTATCAGCTGGCGTAATATTTCAGTTTTTAAAAACACTCATTAGATGGTAGCAGAGCTCCATACGCCAAATGTTATTGTTTTTGTGTTTGTTTTGCTTTTTTTTTCTGTAGTCATTAGTCGGTAGCAGTGGAGTGCCCGGCGCCTTGTCTGGGTGCCTGTAACAGTGCTGTCGGATTGACACAGCTGGGGAGAGCAGCTTGAGGCTGCACGCTCAGGAATACACAGGGGTGTTCAAAGCCCCTCTCTGAATCCTGATCAGAGCGCTGCCCCGGCCAACTGATGGCCTATTAAATATACATGCGCAGAGGTCAGAGCTGGAGGTCCCGGCTTCCTCCCAGCCATGTGCACTTAAGCGGAAGGGCTGGGCAACAATAAAACCTCCTCTCGCTCCAGCGAGCTCTCCCCTGACACCCTCACCTCCAGTGTGTACGTCAAGTACAGTGCTCACCTAGCGCTATATTACAACTGCCTTTGTGAAAAGGCCAAATGATGCATTTTTTACATGGTTATTATATATTTATATTCAATAACACCAAGGGCCACTCTTGCGTTTGTCTGTCTCCCGTTTTTTTTTCCTATTGTCACTGATAAATAGCCTTGCTCGATACAGCCGTACACAGGGTTTGAAGTGAGTTCACATCCCTCGCCTTTGTAGTTCGCTTGAGATTGAGACAAGAAGGTAGAGGGAAGAGCCCCATAATGGCCAGTCATGATTAACATATTCAGAGTGACACTCTCTCTGTGTTCGTTCGTTAAGCCCGGTCTGTCTGACTAATGAAGTGGAGCGGCAGTTTATCAATTAACCCAGCACTGAGCCATTTGTGCTGGGGATAACACTCGCACTGGGTGTCACAGTGATCCAGTTTGGTGGCCTTTAACCTCTGTGAGTGTCCAACAAGGCAGGACTGTGTGACAATGACAGCAAGACACACAAGTCCACCAGTGGAAATCCGCTAAACAGGATTTGCGCCTGCTGCTCGCCGGCAAAATGCAGAGAAAAGGGGTTGGATTGATTGGGTAATAGGATCATGAAAAAAAAACATCTCTACAAACTAACATTGGGGGTTTTCAGCATCCTCAGACTTGGCATAGATCATAGCAAACAACTTAGTGCTGTCTCTATTAAAACAAGCCCTCCCCTGCCATTATCTTTCCCCCCACTGCTCCTTCCTCCATTTCACATTGTTTGTGTTCATTAAGACATGGGCGACCTGCCTTATCCACACATCAGACCTAGCTCTCAAGAGTAATTGCGATGGTCTCGCAGAGGATAATGTGGTTTAAACTCAGTATAGCCTGTCTATTAGGAGAGACATGATGGCAACCACAAATAATAAAGAACTATTTATTCCTCTCTCTGTGACGCTAACTAGGTAACATATCAAGCCAGCCCCACTAAGGGTCTCTCTTACTGTCAGATATGGCACCCTTCATCCATTCCCAATGGCCCTTGCCTCGACATCTCTGCTCTTCATTTTCTACATGAGCTTGGTCATAAATGCACACACACCTCATATATATTTGATGCCTAATATTTATCCTCGCTAGGGAAGTGCACTTTACATGTGGTAACATACGATTACCTGCAATTCTTATAGCAAAGAAACAAAATCGATATGGATATATAATTCATGACAGAGGGGCTATCAGTTTTTATGGCTCTCTATCCAGGCTCATTAAAGTTTTATCGTAATTGACTGCAAGCAAGAGTTTTTAAGGCATGTTTCTCCCTCACATTCTACCTTTAATAATTAAGTAAAGTTTAATTGGTTGTGTTTTGAAGCACCTAGTGGATGATAGGAGTCTCCCAAATTCAAAAGCATGAATTATAGAGCGATACGTTATGCATTAACCTGTCAGTTTGTTCATTTGTTAAGGCAGAAAAGTATGGTCCCAACCCCCCCAAACCACATCCAGAAATCGAATAAATGGCCGGGCCCTTCAAAAAATTCCTTTTCATGTCTTTCATTGCTGTGTTAATGTAGTGACATGACGCTGTCACTCACATTGCTCCCATCCACCGCCAGCCCCGAATCGACTCCGCTGATTGGTGGTCAACTTGTTGTCTTGAAGGGAGATTGACAGACGGAAAATTGCACTCTCAGATTTCACCCTTCATTCGTTGCAGTTGTTCTTCCACTCGTCAACTCTCCGCCATGCCTGAGACAGACAGAGGCTTTATCCATTAGCTGTTGGCTTGGCGGGTGGTTGGGCAGATTGAGGCAGGATGGAGGAGGAGATGGGGGTAGGAAGACAATCCTACATTTGAGCACTCTGAGGGAAAATCAATCATGTCATCATAAGTGAGAAGTATGGATGAATTTCATCAGCTGGTTCCTGTCCTGTTCACGCCGCTGGCTTCCTGACTGGCCTGTCCCTCTGATTGGCATCCTCAATGACCCTTAAATCGGAAAAGAGAGGAGATTTTGAAAACACTTTAATAATAAGGGAAATCGGACAGTAGTTTCAGGGTCACATTTTCCCACTTTTCCTGCTGCTGCACTGTGGGAAACCTCAAGTGGTTTCTCTTGACAAAGTGGTAATAGATTTACAATATGCTTTTGTGCCAAACCAACATTAGGCAGTTTTGTAAGAAAATGTTTCTCAACTATTTTCCGTCTACAGCAGATATGATGAAGTGTTATAAAGGGCAGCCGCACTCTGCCACTGAACATTTATTTTTATAATTTCCCACATCATCTCACAAGGTCACCGATGAGCACTAAAAGCATCAGAGGTATAGGGTGTGAAGCAATCAAAAATGGATGAAAGTGAAGACATGGAAATCACAGATGAGAAATTGACAGCCGTTTACAGCCTTGTTGTTGATGTGAGTGACGGAGCGAGGGAGAAAGTGAGAGGGAATGAGTGAGGAGAGAGAAAAAGGCAGAGTTAAAGTGGTGATAAATTTAATGGAAAAATCAAATACAAAACAAATTCATTCCTCTAAACTTGATGCTTCAGTCGTTCTTTTCTTGGCCTGTGCTAAGCCTTAGAATAAACTGTCACTCCTTATCGATCGCATCTGAATTGTTACCGAGATTTCTGAAAAGTAGTCTTGACACACACCCGGCGAATAGTAATCTTATGAGATGAGAACATCCAGACTGAACAGCTAACACCCCTGACTTAAAATAAAAGAGGCTTTTCTTTCCTCCCTTTTTCAAATCCAAGCTAATACACTACGGTGAATTACAAATTCAGTGATAAATATGTTGCTGTGAAAGATGTGCCCTTGTTGGATTTTATAGTTTTTGCTGGAAACTGTGAATGAATGGGAGGTGGGGGGGGGGGGGGGGGGGGGTGGGGGGGGAGGTGGGGTTTAGGGTTAGTATTTTGTCATGGGGAATGTTTATAAACAGCAACTGAGCATGAAATGTTTGTACACGATTTGTATGCCATTTGTGATTGAGATGACATGATCGAAAAATCAATTCACTTCACGTTTGATTTCCAGCGAGCGGTTAAATGAGTTCTGTCGACAGCAGCGACTGAAATTCATGTATCATGGTATGGTTCATTATATTCCGATGGTGTATTAATTATGGCTATAGATAGAGAGCTCTGCTGTGAGCGGTAGCCTAGCTGCTGTGTGCCAGGGGGAGCTAGCCTGAGGAGGAAAGCTCTGCTTGTATCCACTCATCCCTCAGCTGACAGGCTTGCTCCAGGAGAAAAGGATTTCTCCGGATTGAGTGCCATTTTCTCTTCTTTAACAAGGAAATTAGTGTGTAAAGGAGATCTGTCAGGATAAAGTGCAGCTTGACTGCTGCTGCCCTCCCCTCCTCTCTGTCTTTCTTTCCCGCCCTTCCCTCCTTTCCTCCTCCTGTAACTCGCTCTCCACCTCTCTCTTGCTTTCCTCTCCCTTTCTTTCCCTTCTCCCCCACTCAATGGCTCCCTCAGGGGATCTTCTTTGAGCATTAGCAGAACACATCCAATGTCCCAGCTACATGATTTCATGATATGATTTGTACCGGGGATTTGCAATAATCCGCAAATAAAGTTGAAAGTGAATGACTCTCAATAAGAGACGCAGACAAGCAAAACCAAACCTTTTAAGATTTTCTTTATCTTTAATGGCATGAAAAATGAATTTGTTTTGCATTAGATCACAACAATTTAGCAATGGCCTGAGTATGTTGTTTTGTCTTTGGTTTTTATGATCATGATTAATTCCTGCACAGGAACCTCGCTGATATACATAATGCATCATTCGCTCATTTAAATGTTCAGTTCCTCTGCAGTTGCAGAGAGCTTGGTAGCTCATTACACATTACCTGGGAGTGTGCCTGGGAGTTGGAGCCAGATATTCACTTGTAGTCAAATATACAGTATCAGCTGCTTTAGCAGGATATCACAAATTGACAATGGGATTAAACTCGGGTGTCATTTTCCACCTCTCCACCTTCACCCACCTCATGTTAGTTAGTCCGTTTTTTTTGCTCCACCATTAGTGAGAACTAACTTTTCACCTCAACTAGACAGACAGGGACGAGACCTGCTGGCACATTTTAATAAGTCTGCTTCAAAGGTGTTGGGTGAGGAAAGAAAATCAAAACATCCCAGGTTAATTTGAAATGTACTCTGCATCTGTGATGGGAAACAGCCTCACAGGTAAGTAAGGGAGACAATTAGGGAATATCCGTAAGTGCAGGAGCTGCATACTAAAAAACGCAAATCACTATTTCCCCATCTGGCCCCTACTGTGCCGAGAACTGCAGCTGAGGTCCGATTTCACCCGTCAATCACGGCCGCTTCGCTGTGGGGTGTGTGTCCTGGTGAGAGAGTCTACCCCCAAGTCATTAGCACACACAGTCAAACTGTACTGAGAACTGCCCTGCACCGCTCCGCTCTGCACCACGGTTTAAATATCCCCAGCCTGTGACAGGATCAGTTTAGCGATCTGTAGGATTGATCTCCTCTTTAAAGTTTTGCCTGAGGCGACTCTAATTGGGAACGAGGCTGCCTCCCACTCCCCTCACTCCCTTAACTGTCAGTCTTGGCTTTGTTTACTGAGGACATGCCCAAACCTATTTACTCAATAATGAGGAGACGTGGTGGGGATGCTGCTGATCACATTGAGGCCCCCAGCGGGACTTCTGCATGCTGGGAAGGGCGGGAACATCATTTTAGACTTTTTGAGATAGTGAAAGTTAGCCTACGCCGTCGATATGATGTAGAGCAATGAATATTTTCCCTCCTTATTTTCTCATATGAATCTCCTTCATTTGCAGAACACTCGCCAACCTTTGGGAATTCTTAGTTTTTTTCCTGTCATACCATTAGCTAAAATAGAACAGTGTTTAAAAGACCAAAAGCACGTAAGTCGTACCATTTTACGCTGGTAAAATACCCTCCATGTGCCTTAAGCCATCTATAAACAATGAAAGCAGACTGAGAGCCCACTCCAAACATTGAGGTATCGCCAGTGTCTTGCTGTGGAGTGGACTATTCATGACTGGAGTGCTTTGGCCTATTGGGCCATTTCCCTTTCTCTCTCATAGTGAATTCCTCAGATTCTCACTCTCATTTAGGTTGTTTTCATTTCCACGGACTGACAAAGCCTTTGGTGTGGGTAGCAAGGCTATAGAGTCCATTGATGCCCATTGGGATTATGAATGATGAAGTGGAGAAGCGGCCGCTATCAGAGGGACACAACACTGCTCTTAATAGAAAAGCATTTAGAAAGGCAGCAGGGAGGAGGTGTTGGTGCTGGGGGCTTTCTGACACTCGACTGATAAGAGGCAGCTCTTCAGAGGTGGTAGTGTGTACAATGAAACACGCTGATGGGGATACAATGACACACATGTTGCGTCTGACAGGCGGTGATTTAGACGTGGGGTAAAAAAAAAAAAAAAACCTGGACCACACAACAGAGAGTTTCATGACGCTATATTCGCGCTACAGAATTTTGTTGTAAGGCAGCCTGTGCATGTTTCTACTTATTGGTTTGATTTGCGGGAAAATGCATTGTCATTACTCATATCCGGCTGTGACATATTGGAGAGGAGCAGGGAAAGGGAGAGAGAGGAGTTGGTAGTGTAGTGGCACGGGAGTGAAAGAGAGATATGCAGAACGGGTGAGCTGTCAGTTTGAGGAATGAGCCTGATAAGAGGAAGGGACTCGGCAGATGGGCAGAAGAAACCGGCAGCACACTTCTCAATTAAACATGTAAATACCAAAAGCAGGCAGCGACGGAGATGAGGAAGTTAAATAAACACAGCACCGTGCTGTGATTACAAGCTCAAAACACCACCACCTTTGCCACTTTTTTTTCCTTTAGTTCCTGCAACTCCACGGAACTATTTAATCCAGCTAAACTTCTGCTTCAACACATTATATATTTCCTTGTTCTCCTTGTTGTTTTCATCATATCCCGTGGCTAAATTGATTCATGCAGAGTCAGATTCTTTGGGAAGTTGAACGCCCACCAGGAAATCTTGATATAGATCTAATTGAGCTATTCATCCATTCACTTTGTCCTTTGTTAGAATTTCTCTATTGTAATATTCTTTTATAGTAATTGTTGTCTATCATTTTTACATACATGCCCCCCCCCAACGTGCACCCTGCTGTGAACTACAGGGAGTATCTTAAATACTTCTGTAGGCAGTGTCCCTGACATTAATAACAATGAGCTTGGCATAACCACAGTACATTCTTAGGGAAGATTCACAGTTTGACATTCAGCCCAGATGCTATCGTGGAGCCTCAGTGTTTAAAACCGCAGAGAAGACAGACATCTGTCACTTGTTACCTTTGAAGTGAATAAGAGAGGGACGCAGAAAAACACAGTGGACAAAAGGCCATTCTGACCACAGACCCTCAGTGTTTACAAACGGAAAGGGAGAGTGACAGGAGAAACTCAAGATGAATGGATCACTGCTGTTGATCTCTCCTTCTCATTCCATGTGCTAAGTTATTCCGTGGCTGCTACCCCGGTGGGGGGTGGAGGGAAACAGGAAGTTGAGAGAGGCAGGCAGAACGCCTCAAGGACTCTGGAGGAGCAGAGCACCGCAGCCTGTATGGGGAAAAAAAACGTACTGTACACTTCTCTAACCTGAGGTATCAAACATTACAAATGTGAACATAATCCACATTTTAATGAGCAGATGATGCTATATTAAGGCAATATTTGCAATAGTGTTGATTTGCCATGTTGAAATAACCGGATCTGTTGCGTTAGCTGTATTTTCTGTAGAGTGTGGATTTAAGAATAAGTGTATTTTGATATAATTATTAGAACAATGGCCGCATTCATTTGTCGTCTGTCATGTCTCCTCAGACCTGTTTCTATTTCAGGTTGCACGTCAAGTGAGAGCAGCTATATCTGGCTGGCAATTAAGCTGGTCCTGCCTCCCCTTGATGCTTGATTAGTCCGATTGATGGAGGAGGCCATATGTGGCGGTGTCAAAACTTGGCAGCCAGGCTCCATCCTCTCAAATGAGAGGCAGGCAATAAAGAGGCAGGCTGCCCAGAGTGGGTGCACGTATGTGAGGCCTGCAGCGCCATGATTCGGGCCCCCTGATATGTAGAATTTTCTCTGGGGGTCTTCGGGGCACTGACCACTCCAGCCAAGTTCTGGTCGGGGCAGAGGTGGCCACCGGCTAGGGGTGTCACTGTACTGAGCCCTCTGGGGCACAAGCTCCAGGCAAGGCGTGGGGAGTGTGTGGTGGTTGGGGGGGGGAGCGGTAGATGGGGGGTTGGGAGGTTTAGAAAGCTGAAAGATATGGCCCCCTTCCCAATCTCGCTCGGAGACAACAAAAAGGGAATGCTTGAGAAGGGGAAGCAGCGGGAGGAGAGCACAAAGACAAAGGCGCGGGCAAGGTCAGTCTAGCTAATGGGCCTGAGCCGTAGGCTGCCTGGGGCTAGGCACACTTCTGTTCTCTCTCACACACTGGGCCTTCAAAGACCCTTCAGTCCACCCCTCTCCTTCTCTCCTCTCTTCCTCCATCTCTTCCACTCCTCTTTTACTCTTTTCCCCACTTCCACTGGTGACACTTCCTCCCTTCAAAAGACTCTGCACAGGTGCCTTAAAAAAAAAAACATTTTCTACAAAACACCTCCAAAATACTCACTTCTGAACATCAACAATTGTGATAAATTTTCCACACAGAAAATATTTCCAGACAGCACTTCCAAAAATGAGATGTTTGGATGCAGAATTCTTCAGCTGTATCTGCTGTCAATCGACCATCATTAGGTCCAAGGTGGGTTCCCTGGAAGTGCTAAGAGGAACTGTTGGAAATGAGGAGGAGGTGGAGTGTTGTTGTCAGGTTGGCTGGCTGGCGTTGCTTGGCTCCACTCGAGGGCTCCTTTAATGTGCAGCGGAGTAGAATAAGTGAGTGGCTGTGGGCACCAGCTGAGCTCACTCTCGTCTTCGCCTGGTAGCAGAGGGGTGAGCCGCTGCCACCTGACACTGGGCACACGGCTCAGGGCTCCTCTTGGCAACGTGGCACAGCACACATGTCCCCTCATTTGGATGGAGATTCAGACACAACACACAAAAGCTTTACCCCCCGGTCCTCCTCCTCCTCCTCCTCCCTCACTCACTCACTCTTTTACCCATCCTGTTTTTTTTCTCCCCTTCCTTTAGTTTTTGACGGCATCATAATAATCTGGGTATCTTCTTGATCATGCCCCATGTTTTTTTTCCTCTCCTTTCTCCCTCATCTTCTTGGAGACGAGTTTGAAATTGCCTGCGTCAGGACTTTGCTAATTAAAGTCATACTTTCAAAAATGCCATAATAACTGTTAATTAGCTTGATGCTATTTTCAGCATAATTTGCTAATTAGTGGAAAACCTGTACAGCGTTTCTCTCTAATTACAGTATGGCTCCGCACGGCGCATCTGTGCCTTGACTCCAAATGATACCATTACAAAGTCCCGTATTACGCATTCTCTCAAAACAGTTAATTGCCTCCACAGATAGTGAGATACTTCAGTCAGCTGATTTTTATGGTAATAAATGGACAGGCACAGACACAAACCTCCCTGGTTCATATTTATGAAATATGAAAAAGGAAAACAAGATCCTTATGAGATGCATGGGGTTAGTTTGGAATATAATCTGGCTGGCTCTGTGGTGATTTTGTGTGCTCATGCGTTGAGTTGCCGAGACTTTTAATGAAGTTTGATTTATTCTACGTTATAACCTTTGAGCAGTAAGTCATTACGTTGTAATTAAAGTGAAAGACAGTAACAACATCAACCTTATAAAAGGTAAAGGCAAAGATGTGTGCTTTCAGAGGCGGGTGTCATGTAAATACAAGTAGCAGCATAATGTGACCATGCCAGCGCTTATTACGGAGACTGTAACTACCTTGTCGCCCCAACAGTTATTTTTTTTATGTAGTGTAGCAAGGGGAGAAAATTATGGACATGACCACAGGTTGACCCTAATACATGTGTATACTCGACACAAATTACGACTCATTAAGTGTGGTGAGGAGTGTGATTGGCATGACCTGTGACCTCAGGACGTCAGCTGTGCCCATCCTCCGCTTTGCCCCGCTTTTGACAGCCACCAGTCTGACAGGGCTAGCATCGGCGCCGGCTAATTAATGCACCACTTCAGAGACCCTTTCATTTATGGCTTCTGAAAGGCATTATTAAATTAATTAAACCACCAAGAGTTAGTCATTATGAAATCAGGAGGTTTACATGGATGACAGCGTTTATGAATTAAACATCCCCAAAGTTCCTCGCAGGAGATACCCCGAGCTGCGTGTGGGTACCTAGCGCGACAGATGTTTGCCCCCCCCTTCCTCAAGCTAACCTGTATTGCAAGCGATTTAGTTCTCATTTGGGGGTTTGAAAACTGAAAGCAGGAGAGAAAGAGGTTCAGGATAGCTAATGAGCAGAGAAAGAGAGGGGAAAAGGAGGTCACTAGCTCTGTTCATCTGTAGACAGTACAGATGGTTCTGTTTTATACAATACAACAATGGCGTACATCAATTTGTTGATCGCTAATAGATAGCTACTCTCTGATGAATTGCAGACTGGGATCAGTTGTCTGTGGGTTTTAGCTGAGAACTCTACATTTATAGCCTGGAAACATTTAGAAAAGCTGTGTGCTGTTTTTAACTCATCATGTGATGTGAAAACTACAAATGGTTCACGAGATAAATCCCATAAACTTGGGCTTAGCTGGAGAGCAGAGGGCAGAGATGAGTAGCTCACTCAGGAGCCTTGACGATAGACTCCTTTTCATCTGCGGACTGAGATTCACAGATTATCTCAAGAGGCTCTCTATCTCTGTCCTCGTCTCTATTTCTCTTTTTCTGTTTCTCCACCCTCCCTCTCGCGCCCCTCAATTCAGGAAGTTTGCCAGCTACTGTCTTTGTTTACAATGCCAAGGGAAAATGTCAGAGCCGTTGAGAAAAATATCCTTAGAATCTTTTTTTTCATCTTCTTAATCTAACAGTTTACTGAACTTGATAAGTGTCCTATCAACATGCTAATCAAATTACTTCGGAACCAAAATTGACAGTTTTCATTAATTATACAAGATTATTCTAATTGCAATTCAAATTTATTCATTCCGAACAGAAGGTATTCAGTAATATTTTACAAAATTTGCATATTAAATGGAGGGAGTTGTGCATTATGCATGGTAATGTATGCAGGGTTTCTTATTTTTAACTTCACGGCCATATGTGGTGTCGTTGTAGGAGCAGGTGAAAAGTCTAAGTGTGTTTAATTTGCTTGACAAACATTCGGCTGGAGCTTGTCAAGGGGAGTATTGTGAATGCCAATCTTTATTCCCTCTTTATTGATTACCCCAAACTCTAAACATCTGGACGTAAATGGCACTGAGAGAGATGAACTGAATCATGGGATTAGTACCTTCAATGACTGAATCACTATCAATTACTTCAATAGCATAATTCAAGTCTACCGCATAAAAGCTACAGTACCTTGGTTTGAGCCAGGATTAATATTGCAATTTACCGTAACAATGGAAGCATGGGAATGATATGGATGGCGTCCAACTTTTTCACATTGATGTCATAAAGCTAATGCCGTTATCTAAATACGAATATATTTAATTCCTAATTTAGGCTTTGTTTGTAAAATGAAAAGGCTGAACGCATTAGGCACATGTTTTAAAAGGTAATGGATTCTGTGAGTAAAACAACCTTATTTATTCACTGAGACGCAAAACCCCCAATTTGCTCTTTGTTTTTATTTCCTAGAGCGGGCAGTGAAGTGCAAACAGCTTACTGGGAAGCTGTTTACTACTGTATATGACAAAGGGCGTGCGTGCAATGCGTGTGCGTGTATGTTTGTGTGTCTGTGCGTGTGTGTGTTTACGGGGAAGGGGGCGGCTCTTCCAGCTCCACAGGCAAGGTCTTGTGTTGTAATGTAAGCGTAATAATTATCAAACAGCATCGGGGGCTCTGGGTACGGGCTTTAACAGGGGGAGAGCATGTTTGATATGTAGAATCAGCCCATAGTGCATCCATAGAGGGTGACTAAATCGCACGGTTCATGGATCACATTAGTATTGCTCTGCATCTACCCTCGCACTATAGGTGATTTCCATTTAGACACACATTTCCACATGAAGATAAATATGACTTGAATCGTAATTTCCCTGAAGTAAATATAATACAAATACAACATAATACAGTGTCAGACCAGGCAGGCTAATAGATTACTAGCGTGTTTTCCATTTGTATGGTAAGTGGTGAACCTAGGTGGTGGTCTGGCGAGTAACAAATTGAATGTTTAATCCATCTCAGTGCAGATTGAGGGTATCAGAAAGATCGGTAGTCGTACGAGTTCTCTTGTGACTGCTAGTGTATTAGATATTTTTACTCTTCAGGGGTTTGGGGAATGTTGTTGGATTAACAAGAGGTGCAAAGTGGTAGATAAACGCAATTTCTTATCTTTTCCTGAAGTCGTCTGTTATTTTTCAAATAGGTATTTGGATTTGACATGCAGTATTTCCAGTCATTCAGTGCTGTAATCTCTGATGTCGGATTAAAATAACATCAGCTCCGTTTAAGTTAGATATTGTCTTACTTTTAATTAAGGTGCTTTAAATTGTGTTAAATCATAATATTGAATTATTAACTCTCTCACCAGCTACATAAGTTTAAATAATTACACTTGCGCCATTATATCCTCTCATTCTTTACAGTCTTCTCCCCATATGTTGAAGAGACCATTGTGGAGAAACCATGACAAATATGCAAAAGATATGCTTCCTTAATGTTACCAAACATTCTCTAAGAACACATTTAATTCTTTTATAAATGTTTGCTCTGGCATTTTGGAGAAGCAAGATTAGCGTCAGCTGCACAGCATCTCGTATAAAGTGTGACAAATTGATATTTTTATATAGCTTAATCTGTTTACTATGATGTTTATGCGAGGAATTATTACAAACTAATTAAAGAAATCACTTTGATATAATTAGTCAGATTTCAGGAAGCTCATTAGTAGTAATTTGCATGAAAAATAAGCCCTGTAGTGGTGCTTAGACCCAGCTATTCGATCTGTGTTTTATCTGGTTACACATCAACCCCCATTGTTTGTTGTTTGAGGCTGTCTGAAGTGGCCCACAATATTTTCAGTCATTGCCCCGAGAAGCAGTGGGGTATCTTTTAACAAATTCCTCCCCTAAAGCAAGTCAACCTGTACGTGGAAGCAGACACATGCCTCTGTGTACATAAGGCAGGAGGAGTGAGTGGCAAAACATTGTCTATTTATCTGTCAAGTTCCTGACAAAGAACTGAGCTGACAAGTAAGGGTTTCCCTCAGCAGAGCAGGGGGGCTTTATTCACCGTACTTACATGCCCAGTCTATGCCCAGAGACTCATGTTATTTGCAAATCATATTCTTTGAAAACTCACAAACGGGGCGAGACATGCCACGCTACGGGTTTGTCAGCTGCCTTCACAACAGCTAGCTGTATCGCTAACAGTGTGTGGTTCGGTAAGGAAGCAGCTTTCTCTTAGCATTTGCCTCGCTGTCACTTTTTCCAACACATGCGATCTGTGTCTTCATGCTTGGGGTCTCTCCTCCCTCAGAGGGTTGCCATCTTCCCTTTGGACTGACAAATAAAACGCCCACACTCCCTCTGAAATAAAAAGAGGAAGAAAAAAAAATCCCACCCCTGGTATTACATCATTCTCTGCTGAAGCAATTCCTTCCAGAAATGGATGTACATGTATTTTATTCACATAACAAGATAAAAATAATAGTTATGATTTAAAATAGAAAAGCTTTTTGACTTTTTTTTTTACTCAGGATACCCCTGTCTTAGGCAGAAGGGTTTATAATGCAGGTACAAAAACAGGACCTGTTTATTCTCCATACCCTTTTCCCACCATGGACGAAATCCTTCCCTAAACATCCGGACAGAGAAGCACTTGTGTGGCGCTGATGTCACAGACCTACCTGGCCTCCCTCTCACAAAAGCTAAGGTATCATTAGCTAGGCTCACACAATGGCCATTCAACCAAGCCACTGCGCTCCTCAGGACTTGGGAACAATGTTATTTTTTGTCTCAGAATTATAAAGACAGAGTTTTGCAGGAAACCTGACAGACAAAACCCTTTAGAGGTAAATGCTCCAGGCGGCTTTTGGGTTTAATCTTTTCCCATTAGCATTTTGCCCCACTCCCCTCCCTCTTGCTCCCACACAAAGACCATATTTACAGGGTCAAAAGTAAAGGCTCTGTGTCTCTAGAGACTTCTTTTTGTATAGATCTTTTCTATATATTGACAACACTCGCATTTATTTTTTCATTTTCTGCTAATGTATTTCAAACGGGATACTGAATAGGGTTCTGAAACCTTAAACAGGTATATTGGTTTGTGGTGGTAAATGTATTTTTCCCCAATAGAAGAACAAATTTGACACGCTTTTTCACCCTTAACCAAATATTATGAGAAATCACACATGCAAACATATTAAAAATGATTAACCCACAATGCAGGGGTTTATATAATAAAATAGTTATATTGTCAACAATGCAACACAGCTAAGGGTTCATATGTGCTACCTTTGTGTGTGTGTGTGTTGGGTGAGTGTGTTAATGTGTGTCCGTGTGCACACATTCACTTATGCTTGTGTGTGTGTGTGTATGTGTGTGTATGTGTGTGTGACTCCATGTGTGTGATTCATTCCAGGGCAGTTTTAGTCCTTATAAAATATTCATTTTGGTTGTGCAGGGCCCTGTAATTGCCATCTCTCACCCTGAATTATTTATACCTCGCACAGACTGACAAAGCTTTGCCATACGGCCCCAGATGAATCAGAAAGCAGCCATCTCTGCTGCCAACAGCACTGGGCTTTCACACAAATATGGCAGCCACGTCTCTCTGCCTGGCCTCTCTTAATTTGACATTTTCTTTTTCCCCCTGCCTTTGTCCTAGGTGCACAGAAAGGTTACCTGTTAGCTTTAAGCACCGACCCGCTCTCTGTCTTTCTGTCTCTATCCCCCCCTGCCTACATGACAGTCCACAGTGGGTGTTTTTTTTTTTTTCTCCTTCTGAGAATGCGTTAATGTGGCTGCGATGTCAGAGTGGCTGCCTCATGTTTTATGATGACTGACCAGTCCTGACAGCCACTTTAGATGTATGTATTATACATTAGTAATAATATGATGTAGAAATACACTCGCGTACATTTGAGCATGCATGGATACACCGCAAAACCACTGGCTCACGACCTATATTTCACACACACACACACACACACACACACACAAATACTCATGCAAATAAGCCCCCACTGGCCAGCTGTATCCAGCATGGCTGTCGGTAAACGGTCAAAGCCCCCCTGCTGGCTTTGCCTGTAGAGCTGCGTTCCTCTGCCGGGCTCTGATCGCTCCAAGGTGCCACAGGAGAGAGACGGCGCTGTATGGCTCTCATTGTAGGCTGACTCTGGGGCCTTCCAGAACCCCACGTCCAACACCCTAAATACTACTATTCACCCCGGCCAGTTACTCCGACATATGCTTATCTTCCATCTCACTAGTGCAGGGAGGTGCTGACTGGTATTTCCTCAAGGCCCCGAGCTCCAATGCTGACCAGTAATCAAAGCACGGTATTTTTCCCTCCTTCGCCAAAATAACCCGGAGACACCTCTCTGCCGTCCAGCTGTTGAGCAGATATTCCAGAGAACTGCATTGTTGATGTGCGTGATTATTTTCATAATGTCAGCAACCTCACGGCCAACTTGGTTGAAACTGTCATAGCCATTATCAGTAATCATCATCATGCGGGTTTGTGGTTGCCGGTGAGGATTCACTAATATTTATGAATCACAGTTTGGATGTAGATGATGTTGGCTCTACAGCGGCAACCAGTGTTTGATTCGTTTTTACAACAGGGCCACGCAAGACAAAACAATGCAGAATTATTTATGTTTTGTGTCTTATTATATTGTGTTCAAAGTCGTGGTAGAGAAAAGGCGCATTCAGAGTAAAACAAAGAGCAGCGTGCAACATAAACAGCCTCAGCAGTATCTAGATGTGAGGGGATGGGAGAGGCAGAGAGAAAGCTCGGGGCTAAACATGCAGTATGTGGCGGGCTGGAGCTAAAAGCTGCATAAAGCACACAGCCTTAGTCCACTGTTAGCAAGTGATGGATAGTTAGCAGGAGCTCCGAGTGTTCGTCTAATCTGTTACAGTAAACCTGTGCCAAAGCCTGAAGGGAATCAGTGGGGGCTTGCTAGGAGTGGGTTTGACGCGAAACCATTTGTGAAGACGAGCGATTCTCTTAAGTAAGAAACTAACAGTGTCCGGAGAGAGAGAGAGAGAGAGAGAGCCAGAGAGCAAGCGAGACAGGAGGTGAGGAAAATGAGTGAGAGTACGAGACAGAGAGAAGGAGGAAGAGATACCATAATGAGTCCTGTAGCCATGGACTAAATGAAGAGGGATTGACAGAGTGAGGGATCCTCAAGTGAAATAATGTCAATGCCACTCTGCCCATTAGAGAAAAGGGGGGATGGTGGAGGAGAGGGTAAAGAGGGATGAATGGAGGGACACAGCTACATGTTAGGGTGCAGAGGAAGCACATAAATTATTTGTGACACCCACACCAACACACACACACACACACACACACACACACACACACACACACACACACACCACCACAAAAATATGAAATATGAAACAACAAAATGAACCGACAATAGCAGCTGAAAAAAAAATAAAGAAATGAAAACAAAAAAAGGCCTTGGAAATACCCAATAAATTCTCCGAGACATGTACTTGGGATATTTCATGTCGAACAATAATAATCACAGTGACATCTGCTTGCTGCTCTCGGAGGAGATGGGCAAGGCCCGGGAGTGGAAGGGGTTAATCTCCCAAACCCAATAAGGCTGGATAGTGAGGCACTTGTTCCCTGATAAAGAAGTGATAGGATCTGTGGGTCTGGTCCCTCGACGCTTGTACAGGGGTAGAGCAAATATTGTTAATGTGCTGTGGTTTACTTCTGCTAAGGCGAGAAAAACAGCTCTGCTTGACGAGAGAAGACAGCGGCGAACCAGAATACGACAGAAAAGTCCACGCAGCTCCGCTAGGGCCTCCCAGGGACTTAACTGGCATATATATCCAAGACCCATCAGTTGCATAAATAAGTGCTCAGTAAGATTAAGATCTATAAGTGTCTCTATTTCTCGTTTTACCTGCTCCGCCTTGTCACAACAGGGATCTGAATGCAGTTCAGTGGAGTGCCTAATAACTGGAGCAGTAGGTAGGAGAGGCAGGAGGCTTGACATTAAGACCCCGGCGTTTTGGAAATCCGATACGCTATTGACCCGTGTACTACTATCTCAGTGTAGAGATCTGGTGTCAGCAGATTGTAGTCTGACTCTTACAAATACTGTGGCCATCTGTCAGTGTATTGTGTAACGACCTAAACAAATAAGGGGAAGCTCTTTTGTACAATAAGGTGTACTTTCAAACTGAATTATACAGTGTCGTTCTGTTATCTAAGCAACAAGGAGTGAAAAGACTTAAAAAAAAAAAAATCTGATTAGATTTGTTTTATACAAATCATTAAAAATAACACATTTCTGATAATGAATGGATAAAAGAATGAATGAAATTGACAGGAGAGTTGGCCTCGACTGCCAGTGGAGCCTCCTTAATAATACAACATTATCCTTATTTGCCCTCTTCACTCAAATCAAAGGGATGGACATTAATGCATGAGTGACATCAACCCTGCAATTAAGTTGGCCATTTAAATGAGAGAAGGCCTTCTTCACCCTGCCTGTTTGTTTTTTTCCTCTCTCTCTCTTCTTCTTTTTTTTCCTGTTCCCCCTCTGTTTGATGATGCGAGAGGGTGAGCTAGAATTAGGGCGATGGGTCTTCCTTTGAGTGTCAGCCTAAAATGATCAGAGTAAAGATAAGAGGGTCTAGCAGCCCTCAAATCAGTCAAAGTGCCAAAGTCGGCCTTTTTCTCCTCAATTACCGGGTCTGTGAAGCCAGGGAGTGGAAGGCACCGAGCCTGCTGCATTACTAAAGAGACAATCTATTTCCCCTTTGACCAGAGGGAGAGAAATCATTATGGCATGATTAGTAGCTTCGGCAGCGGGCGAGCATGGAGGTACTACGGGAGAATCGTATTAATTGCCTTAGACCAAGGCATGAGCAGGATTGTTTTAACGTTGATTTGTGGACCTGTATGACGAGCTGTCAGAGATAAAAGCTGATGTCAGGTCTTAGTTATACTGGCAGACTCGAGGCATGCAGACAGAGAGGCTTGATGTCAAAATGAGCTTCCGTGGCTGGCCTGGAAGTCTTTCTCTATATGCCTGTCGATGTCTTCCTCTTTGTCTTTCTTCACACTTCATAGTTTTCCTTTACGCCTCCCGCTATCCCTCCCTATACTCCCCCCTTCCCTCAGATGGACTATACCCCACCCTTACCCACACTCCCTTTCTCTCTCTCCTCCAACTGATAGCTGCCTTGGCCGATTATTTCATCCAGTGAGGTCCACTGAGAGCCTCCTCTCCCGGCTTTGGAAGAGCTTTAATTAGCCATGTTAATATCCCCTTCATTGGCCTTAATATCACTCAACACCTTCCTCCATCTCAGCGGCCACCAGGGTCCCCCTGTCCTGTCAGAACAGCTGATTATTGAGAAGGATAGCTTTAATCAAACCTAATTGCAGTTCATTCTTTCTCTCTATCCCCCTTTGCCCTCCATTGCCAACATCTAATGGCAGCGACGACTTGATATCCCATTAAAAAACAATTAAACAACCTCCTTTTGTCTCTGTGCGTGCCAAAACACCAGCACAAACTTCTGTAGATATTTAAGAAGTAAAAGAGAGAGAGAGGGGCCTTGTCTTAATTGCTCTCCTTCTCACCAAGGACCAATTTGCACTGTGCTCATGGAGAATCTTAACCAACTCAAATGTAATGGATGCTATAGCGCTGCCACGGCTGTGGACTATGAAAATTAAGCTTATCTTTTTAGAAGAGAAATTGTGCTTAATTGCCTTCATAACAGTAAACATAAAGGAGCCTCTTTATGATAGCGTGGGCACTCCATTTCTTGTGTTTATTGGTTCTTAACTTTTGCTTTTGCTGTAGTGGGAAGAGTATGTAAAAGCCTTTAAAGTATCCAAGAAAGTAGACAACTCTGGAAGTAATGTTTTTCCTTTATGAACTCAATGCATTGCCTCTGAAATGTATTCTGTCCCTTGCTCCGAAATAAATTCACTACCAATGGGTGATGCATGCTCACACACACATACGCATGTAGATGTGCACGCATATACGCACACACACACACACACACACACACACACACACACTGGCCTTACCCAATCTGTATGAGAGGCGACAGACAAATAAAAGTCGTATTTCAGGTCTGCTTTCCGCAGATGTCTGCTGCTCTATATTATGACTCTTTGGGGAAATAAAAACAGGGTCAGGGAATTAGAGTACATAATGGTCATTTTGATGATCAGCCAACAGATGCAACCCGAAAACACAGTGAACACAATCAAGCGAAATGCACTAATGACAAGTCAGGTTTTTTATGGCCTCGCCACACACCGACAGGCAATCAGCATTCTGGCATGGGTTAAAACGTCTTTTATTGATGTCCAAGCCAAAGCTCCTTGGATGGGGAGTGAAAATATTTTCTCACCTCTCCTCTCCCTCCTGGGCCCTCAGTTAAGCACAAGGTATAGGAGTCTATCGAAGAACACTTCTAAATGACCAGTGCATGTGTTAATGTGGCCAGGGTTAGAAGGGTCATTTCAGACTCTGATTTATGGCCTGGCCAGGATCCCACTGGGTGAAGGAGTAGTCTTAAGTGTTGTGAAAGCGTCCTCTCAGGCCACATGAGCCACTGTATTTAGCGGAATGAAATGGCCATGCAATCTATGGTGCAATCTATGGTAATCCAATGAGCCTCTGTGATTCTGTGAGCCAAAGTTGTATTACAATGGAAACCACACTATTGCATATTGTAACGTTCGTGCAATGTGATGAAAAATAAATATCTCAGCACGGTTTTTTAATGAATCGCAGAAAGCAAAGGCACAATCAGTCAGGATTCTTTAGGGAGAATTTAGAAAAACAAGTCAATTACATTGTTTATTCTGTGTGGTTGTGTAAGAGTTGACACAATAGGCTACATCTGAGACAATTTTTCTTATATGCCATGTTGTTAATCTTCCTCTTTTTAACCGTTTTATGTCTGTGACGCCTCATGTGATAAACAGTTCTTAACACGCGGCTTTATCAATACATTTTGCGAGACCTGAGAGAAGGACAGGAAGGCAGCTTACAAACTAACCAAGCCCAGATCTCACTCAGACGTGACATTTGTTCAGAGACGATTAGCCAGGTTGTAATTTGTGGCATAATTGCCTCACCCACCCACAAGTGCATGGGTGTGTGTGTATGCGTTGTGTGTCTGTGTGTGTGCGGCATACGGTGGTCCCAGGAGTGTCCGCCTAATTGCCTGACAGGACTATAAGTTTTGTGGCGCGCTCCCACCTTGTTAGGTCCTTTATCCCTGATGCTCTTCAAACAAGACCTGGTCACAGGTGGGCCTCATTTGCTTCCCTATTGAACAGGAGTACTTTAATTGCACAGGGGGTGTCCTGGGATTAAAGAGGTGGGTGGAATATCAAGTGACTTTCTGTATGTTAGTGGCAGATGGGTGTTGGGAAGGACCCATGAACTCAGGTGAGGCGATGAGATGACAAAGAGAATGATGCTCTTGATTGTTTGGCGGAAGTAAATAAATCGGTGACTTCCCCAAACTGCAATAATACAATATAACGTTTGGGAGTGTTTGATAATTCTTACGATAAAGATCCATAACTTTGTCTTTTAGCATTTGTAATTTATCGTTTTTTCTTTTGTTTTGTGCTTTCTTTCAGATTCTTCCTCAAGTTCTTTCTCAAGTGCAATCAGAACTGTCTGAAGAATGCAGGGAATCCACGAGACATGCGCAGATTCCAGGTGACTCTCACACAAATTCCCCTATGTGACAAATGCACAGCCACACTAAGTCACATCGACATACATATGAATTCAATTCTATTATTGGCACTGAAGGAGGTAAAACCCGAGGAAAGAGAGAGTGAGGGATTTTGTATCCTGTGCGCTCTGGACAGAATATTTATTAGGGAATACCATCTGACACAAATAAGGATATAGGATTTAAGAGTGCCATCAATTGTGTTCCTGACAGCTTTCTGAGCCTCAGCGCAGAGGGGAGGACGATCCAACCACATGTAACAACAGTGTTAACTCAGGATCTGTCTGGCAGCGGAAACGCATACCTTCTTATACACACATATGCGCAAGCACGCAGACGCACACACATATGGATGGATGCCCATACAAGCTGGAGTGCATATATTTACTTTCACTACATCCCTCTCTCGTTCTTACCCACATATGCATACACTTAAACTCACACATACGCAGTTCACTGTAAAGCCAATGAAACCATCTTAAGCCATCTGAAAACCATCATTATTGTGGGCTGATAAAATAGTGCGATTTACACTAAAAGGACATGACCGTTGAGCACTTTTACGGCTTCTTTAACCCTCTCGCTTCTAATGCGTCATGGAGTTGATCCTTGAAATTATCGCCCACCCCCCCTTGCTGATCCATGTTTCCAACCAGCCATCCATTTTACCCAGACACTTTCACCACAAGCAGCCCTCTAGGTCAAGGTGAGACAGTTTAGTGTGATTTGTCCTATCAGGATAGCGACAAACTACAAGGGGGCGTCCGTCAGACACAGCTCTGTTCTGTGATAGACACACAAGCCAGCATCCTCCAGGAGGAAGCCCGGACATGAAACAGAAAAGACAGGATGTCCCCTCCTGATGTCACCATGAGACCTCCCCTGCCTCCTCAATTCTTCCCTAAGGGTGAATGTGGACTGATGCATGACAGCCACCATGGGCTTCACCTCTCGCTCCTGTGTGTCAAAAGGAATTTAAGAACTACATTTTTTGTTTTACTTAAACATTTACATTAAGTCTAAAACATCAGGATTTAGTTTTTTTTGTTGCTGATGTTCAATCCTTTTCTTCCTTCCAACAGTTAGTATACCATTTATTCTCCCCTAATAGATTTCCCAGATGCTCCAGCATAGGTGTTTCTGTAGCCAAAGTTGTGTATTCTGCATGCCTTCCACTCCACTTATTACCCCCAAAAACCAGCTGGAGGCCAGAGAGGGCCCAATCCATCATCCTCAGCTTGGCCCAGCTCTGAACCTGCTCACAAGAATGGAGCTCTTTCACTTCCCCTTCTCTCCCCTCCTCCCCCTTACACCCCCACCCTTCCCAAACCAACCAAAAAAAAAGCGCCCCCCTAAATTCCACTGCTACACCGAGGTCACTTACCGGCGAAGCAAACCTGAGAGGGGCTCTCTGTTTCCGGCTCAGAAACACTTTGGCCATTCACATGCGATTCACTGTTTGGAGATGTGGTAGCCAAAAAACAACAACAAAAATAAGCATTATGAAATATGGAGTGTGGCTTGGAATCCGATCCTAGTAAAATGTATGCAGAGTAATGGGATGGAACACGGTTCAGTTGCTAATGACTCCAGTAATATTTTAAAAGGGAGGCCTTCCATCCTCAAATAGATGGACAAGCTGATCAATAATTCTGAGCTTCTGCTATGATGACAGCGAACGGAAATGGTAGTTTAGTGATTGAAAAGTCAATTAGCTGCACACAAATGCAAGACACTAAAAAGCGAAAGCAAAATGGCTGAGAAGCCGGGTTACTGTAATGCGATATGTCCAAAGAGAACAGCCTCTTCAAAAGGTTTGACAATAGTAATCAATAGCACACGGGCATGTACCTGGACACAGCAGAGTTTCTAAAGCATTGATGTATCCCCTGTACCCCAGAGAACTAGTGAGGCTGTCATTATAACCATATTTCTCGTCTTTATTTTTTCCCAACAATGTATTAAATTGCATGTTTCACCTTCACTTCTGTTGCAGGTTGTCGTATCGACGACCGTCAATGTGGACGGCCATGTCCTGGCTGTCTCCGACAACATGTTCGTACACAACAATTCCAAGCACGGGCGAAGGGCTCGCAGACTCGACCCTTCAGAAGGTACGCCTCCTTATCTGGAGAATGGTAGGCACATTTTTACATTTTATAATTTGATACGCTCCATTTTCCTTTTTTAGTTTCTATTAGCCATCCACCTTTTTTTTTGTTTACTAATCACACACCTAGTTGCTTTTAGTTCCTTTGAATCATTAGTTTCTCAATCACTTTCATTTTTCACTTTAAAAGTTGCTTTTTGCCTCCATTCTTGCTTTCTTTACTGGAAATACTATGCACTAGTCTGTGTATGTGTTATGTCAATATCACTATTGATGAGGCTAATACTCAGGCTAATTCACAATTCAAAAATGTTATACTACTTCCAGTCTCCTAATGCACCTACATTTGTCCTAAAAGCCCATGTGAAACATGATCAAATTGCTTAAGAATTTGG
This sequence comes from Eleginops maclovinus, assembly GCF_036324505.1. Taxonomy (NCBI): domain Eukaryota; kingdom Metazoa; phylum Chordata; class Actinopteri; order Perciformes; family Eleginopidae; genus Eleginops; species Eleginops maclovinus. The sequence continues at coordinate 16,813,827 of NC_086370.1, forward strand.
CTGTGAGGTCAATTTCCTGTCATTGGGTTCTGCAGATTTAGCTGTGAGTGAGCTGAAACAGGGGGAGGAAGGAGAACAAGTGAAAGGAGGGGGGAGGGAGGAGTGGGTTGATGGTGTGTGTGTGGAGGGGGGGCGGTCTATGAGAAAAACAGAACTTACTGTTTTTCTTCCAACTGATTCCATATGATGGACTGATTGCCTGCTCAGCCAAAAGGGAAAAGAGAAGGACCACCAAACCATGGGAAATCCAAAAAGTAAAATGCACTAAACGTAACCTTATGACCCTCATGGCCTCCACTCGCAGATGGGAGCACACGCAGCCGAAAGATCGAAAGAAAAAAATAACTGACTTGGGCCAATTGTGCAAATTGCTTATCTTCAGATTTCAAGAGCCAATTATGCCTGGGCAAACAGTTTATATACACCACTGACTAAAACAAGCTTCTCTACACATTAATGGGCATTAATGGTTCTATCACCAAAAGCAAATGTAATGTTTAATACAACAACGACTAATACAAAAAAAACTAGACAATTAATATATCTCGGTGTTCTCCGGTCCTGGTGGGGGATATAGCTAATCTATTTGTTTTTGTCTTTATTAATGACTCCTCTACTGGAGAACAAAATCAAATAATTAAAGTCCTGCCCGGAGCACCAAAGTCATTATGTTCGCTGACGTTCTGTTTGTGTGTTTCACGTTTATGACACGATAGGTGTGGATCGCCTAGCAACCAGTTTCTTAATGAGGGGAGCAATTAAAGAGGTTGAGCCCTCGCCTCCATGTTCCCCCTCTCCCATGGGATCCCTTGTGTTTTGTGTGTCTCTATATGTGTGTGTGAGTGTGTGCGCTTGTGTTCTTTACAGGTTACTCCAACCCATCCCTTTCTTCCTCTCTTCACCACACTCTTCAAAGCATCAGAGTGACGCCCCGTAAAGCAAGAAAAGACGCTATTGTCAACCGCCCAGTTGAACATGTCTTTGTCTAATAACTTTAATACACCTTCCCTCTGCTTAACCGCGTGTGACCTCACAAGTTTAGATCTTTTTTTTTTCTTCCCTCTCAGGCTCAGCACCATAACAAACTAATTTAACATGCATCAACAATGATTGCTGGCTTTGTTTGAGTCACCTTTAACAAACAGAGACGTGAGAAAAGGAGACTTGGTCATAAAATGTAATCCGAGCCATGTCTTCCACAGTGCTCTGACAACTATCAGGCAGACAGCGTGCTTTAAATTAGCAACACATTCTTCCTCGAGAGTTCAATGGCGAGAAGCCTCAGATATGTGGCTGAGTGACTGTGTGTGGCTGAAACCAAGAGGCATCCTCACTCTCACACTGCACTTGCACCGACTTGCTCGCATTGATCAAGAGGTGCTGCCCCCTATTGGCGCACACACGGGATAGCCTGTGTATGACACTGAATCTTATATGTGACATTTTCGTTCACTTGTGTGTGCTGTCACACAACAAGCATATTATGCATTCAGACACGAATGTGCTTTGTGGCGGCCTGTCACTCAAACATGTATAGATTCAGGCTCAAAGGTGCATAAACATGCTCACAAATAGCCGGGTCTTTCACACACAGCATCACCCACCACACACGCAGACACACACACAAGCAGCGCAGCACCGACGCACACAGACACTTTCTCTCACTTACACTCACACACACACGTTCCTCAGCTCAGTTCCACCATTATAGAGCCCCAGACAATATAGGAGACTCAGCACAGAGCCTGCAGCGCCTGCCTCATTTGCATGCCAAGTGGCTGTAATGCTGTTAGGGTTTATGCAATAAAGACAAGTGAATCCAGACTGCTGGGCCTAAGAGGAAGAAAGAGAGGGAAAAAAGAAGGAAGGGGGAAAAGGATGGAAGGAAAGGAGAAAGGGAAGGAGAGAATATGAGAGAGAGAGGTTAAGAGTGAGTGAGAGGCAGAGGGAGAGAGAGACAGAGAGAGAGAGAGAGAGTCAAAGGGAACAGATGGCCCAGGGAGAGGTAAAAGGTATAATCCCATCAGCTGCACTATCAACCGACCATCTGGACATCCCACAGCACAATTACAACACATTTCAGCAGGCAGAACAAAGGACGGCTTCGCGGGGCCACATCAGACCTGTTTGAGTGTCACAATACTAGAGCTGAGACCTCCTCCGCTCAGATCTCAGATCAGTTTTGACGTCCTCTACGGCTAGCCCTAACCACTGAGGAGAAAGATTAGGGAGTATCACAGATCGGCTGCCGGAGGTCATCGCACAGCAAAGTGGATCTTGAAGTAAATTCAAGCACACAGACTAAATTGACAGGGTAACAGCTCAGCGCACCAGAATAAACAAAAACAAGCTATGACATATGAGATTGAATTTCCGCTACTGCAGCGTGAATTTTGCAAAGACTTAGTGACGCAACGGCAAGCCAGCTCTTTGCATCCTCATCCGTCCACTCCTCATGATGCCTATCATCTGCTGAGGGGGCATTGTGCGTGTCTGTCATCAGATCGCCTGCGCTGACTGTGTAATCCACTTCGCCACGGTCCCCATTCAGCACATGCTCCCCTCTATGTCTGTGCATTGAGACATATGCAAATTTAGAGGCAGAAGGGTGGACGGCTTAGGGCCTCAGTCGCTGCCTCTCCATGGGTCCTTCTGTGTGTGGGTGGGGGCACTGGGATTTCCGAGATGGTGCGTCTGTGTTTGTGTGTGTGTGCGTGTGTGCATGATTGTGTATGCCTGTCGTAGGTTTCAGGCTGCAGCTGCCCCCCAACAGTCGCCGTCACCATCAGGCACTTTTTCTTTCCTTCTCCTCCTTCCTGCCCCCTCCCTCTCTCATCCCCAAAGTCAATTTGTTTACAGTAATTTTGAAGGGTGAATTATTTGCTGTAATCGTCCGCACTGATGAAGGTCAGGCCCTTAGAGGGGGCCCAGCATGCCCATAGAGGGTTGGTCCTCTTTCAGACGCTCCGCTTCGCAATTAAGGAAAGCAAATGTCACTCCTCCAGGCCTCACAAATGAAAATCTGTACGAGGTGATTAGCATGAAGTCAACAGCGCCTGTTAAAGTCAGATTCCCTGTAGTACCAATGTGTGTGTGTGCACTTTATGGGCAGGGAAAGAGAGCAAACATGACCTGAACAGACCCAACAGCAAGGCAAACAAAGGGAGATGTCTTGTCGGAGGTGATCCATACAACAATGGCCGACTGTGATTTACTTACTGGATAGAAAGGATAATAGAGGTTTGGAAGTGAGCTTGTAAAGAAAGACGGGAACTTGCTGAAATAGTTGATCACATTTTGACGAGTAGGAAAAAACATTCACAATTCATAGTGTATTAAAAGATATTGATGGAAATAGATTAAATTTGATATTGCTATTTTATGGCTAGCTGTCATGCTATTTCTGTTGTAAACACGGTGTTGTGCTGAACACCATATTAAGGTAATGCATCAAATGACAGTGAATGCGAGGCACCAGATCACTCAAATTAGATTATAATAACAACCCGGACTGTTGATGAATGGCAGCGCTATGTAGCAGAAGTCATGCCAGATGAAAAGCATTGTAATAAACAATATGAAATGGATTGAATCGATCACAAAAAGAAAGAAAAAAAAACACAATCTGAATAATTCATGAGTGCATTTCACGTTATGAAACCTGAAACTACACTCAGTGTGCCTGCACTGTACTGCATATGCAGACAAAGGTAATGAAATAACATGAACCAGCAAAGCTTTAGCTTGTCATTTCCACTTTAACAGCCCGTATTCTTGACTCATTTAAGATGTGTTCAACTTTGAAATTTTACTGTACATGCGGGTGCATGCTTAATCAATTCTGATGGCTACATTTGCCCTGACACATAATTTGCTCCATCAAATCATTTTCCTGGCGAGCCCGGCGTTTAGCCTTTGTGAAGTGGACCATTTGAAGGGTCTGCTTAACTACACCACTCCAGCGCGCTGATAAATGGTTTTGATTCTCATGCCTTAAAGGACAAATCCATCATTTTTTTTCCACGGGCAATTTCCATGATACGTCTTTGTGAGAGAGACATGGAGGTGATGCCGTAATGTGTCTGTACAGAAAGAGACATGGGACAGATTGTGGGAGCTCAGGTGCTGAATTTGCTCTTCTCTTTTTGTCTTGGATAAGCAGCCACCCCGTGCATCAAGGCTATCAGCCCAAGTGAAGGATGGACCACTGGAGGAGCCACTGTCATCATTATAGGGGACAACTTCTTTGATGGCCTACAAGTCGTGTTTGGCACCATGCTCGTATGGAGTGAGGTATGATGAACAGTTTGTTATGGATTTGATTTAAATTAAATCGTAGTGTTAGAAATTCTGCTAGTTTTATTTATCTGTTTTACCCTGTAGTGTTAGCAGCACAGGCTCTGTGGTTTATTATTATAGAGGGCTCATTATTTATTTTTCTGTTTCCTGTGTAATACAGCTGATAACTCCCCACGCCATCCGCGTCCAGACCCCACCTCGGCACATCCCTGGTGTCGTGGAAGTCACGCTGTCCTACAAGTCCAAGCAGTTCTGCAAAGGTGCCCCTGGGAGATTCGTCTATACTGGTGAGTCAAAAAACCTTCCTCTACCTCTTTTGTACAGGCTTCTCTTGTACCCCCCCCCCCCCCTCCGCCTGTCTGGATCTGGATGGAGCACTCCGCCCCAAAGTCCAGGCGCTAATAATGAACTAACCAGGGCCCCGCTTGCTGAATGTTAAAAGTGTGAGATCTGCACTGCTAGGGAAAAGGTGTTTCGTGGGGGGGATTCTACAAGTGCAACTCGATCCCCCTCTGACCTGCCATCATACGAGGGCGCTGCCAAGCTCTGTTAGACTCAAGCTGTCAGGATATCTCATTCTGCCAATTCTCTTTATCTGCCTGTACTGAGACAGATAATGCTTTCGGCTAATTGGCTGATTTTGTAAAGCAAAATATGGTTTCATTTTTTTATGAATCAGATTAGAAAAGCAATATCCAGGTTAAGTGCACGAGTGTGTCGGAAAGTTATTCTCATGTGTGTTGAATAAGAATTCATGGGAGAGAAGGAGGCGTGTGTGTGTGTGTGTGTGTATGTGTGTGTGTGAGGGGAAAAGGGTGTGTGTGTCACACTATAAGTAAGGGATCTGATTATCTTGGCTAACAGAAGGAAGTGGTGGTCTTATCTGTCATCATTGGTGAGGAGACAGAGGTTGCGGGGGTCAGGAGCCTGTCTGACCTGGAAGCCTCTGTCTGTTCTAACTCTGATGGGCAGAATGAAACGGGGGGGAAAGCGTCAAAGCACTCTCACTTCCCCCAGGCCTCCAGCACAGCCCTGGCCTTGAGCGCAGCAGAATTGCAAAGTGTGGGGCTGGACCCCCCCACACACCCCCTTTCAGAAACCCCCATCCAGACCCCTCCATCCTGGGGCAGCTGTTTCTCATCAAGTCCCCCCTCTCTCGCTCCCCAAAACCACCGCTACCACCCCCAGCCATCCGTCCCCTTCTCCTCCAACCGTGCAGTCTGGCCTAGCTCTCCTGCATTTAACCTCCCTAGCAGGAGCGGAGCAGAGGCCAACAAGGCACCGGGATAATGAAACAGGAGTGTAGTGTGGCTGCGTAAGTGTGTGTGGGTCTATTTGCGAGAGCGTGTGAGAGCGAACGAGAGGAAAGAAAGTGTGTGTGTGTGTGTGTGAGTGTGTGTGTACATGTGTTACTGCACAGCCCGGAGAAGGTGTATAAGTTAAGACATTAATGGCTTCTATAGCACCCTGGTGAAAGTGCCAGGTCCCTTAAGAACAGACCCCATTAGTCACAGAGGCTAAGCGGATTGGGATGATTACCATCAGGTTTTACTGGGGAAACATGTCCCCTTCTCTCTATCTTTGTTGATTTTTCACCCCCCGCCCCATCCCATTCTTCCTCTCTGTCTTCCCTTGGTTCCTACTCACTTCCAGTTAGTATAAAGATACAATTACCCCTGGAGGCAACGGTGGTACAATTGATTAGTGTGCTGAATTAAAAGAGAAAGTCACGAATAGACAGGTCCGGCTCCTCTGCTCTGCTATTCCCTGTGAGGCTCACCCTGATTGTACAAGGGTTGACGCTTGAGAGAAAGAAACCGTTAAAGAGAGCAGAATGCATAACGCTACAATTAGGTACCACTGGTTCCATATGTGCTGTAATTGCTAGGTGAAAGGATGTTAGCTACTTCTCTCAGACATTAAAATGTGAATGGTCTGATGCATTGAGCACGAGAGAGTGGGTCATGTATTTAAGAGGGAAAGCATTCAAACCATAGCTTTTCATTCCCGTGTGATAGCACTTGAAAAGAAAATTGCCACTACATGAGCGAATAGGTTTGAAATGATCCGGAGTTACAATAGCAAATTACTTGGTCCTTAAAGGGCATGTAGTGCTGTCTAAAAGGCACAGTGTCATATTGTAGAGCAACATGTGCATATCAAAGGTCTAGTTATCAAAGCCAATGGCTGCAAGCGTGACTTAAGAGCACCGCTTGAGAGGAGTGCCTTTTTAGACATTTTTTTTCATGTTGACTCTTCTTGCACCACCACCCTAATTGTGGAGATTTAACTCGCTCAATTTAAGAAATTATCACAAATTACCAAGAGTCAACACAGAGGAGACTGCAGCCAATTCGAACAGCAAAGGGACACGTCCTCACTCGGGTTAGTACCCTGGAACGGCTCCAACACTCACAATCCATTCTCAGGAAGAGAGCACCCTGTAATGTATGTCAAATAATACTGTTGGCATTGACTATTGAACGTTTAAAACACTAATGAGACAAACAGACATACATAAAACTTTATCAGGCTGTAGTTTACTGACTGCTTCAAGGAGCTTATATCTGTACTTTAATTGGCACACTTTTAGAGAAAATACTTTTTATGTTATTGTCTAATACCTTTTTTCCCTTCTAACACAATGTGGTCCCTTGGAACTTGCTGGTATGTCCTCTGTCTAATCCATGTATTGGTTATCCATTGGTCCAGCTGTCAGCAAGGTTGTAGAAAATCAAAAGGAGAAACTCCTGGCTGTTCCCGAGGTCAATACTTTATTATACTTTACACTTTATTAAGCACTGCAAACAGTATTTGCTGGCTTGATCCGATCATTTCTTAAACAAAACCTCTCAATTTTCCGCCTCATTTGCGGCATCCTAACCTTTTTTTTACTGCGTACTTAAAGTGCTGTATGAAGGAGTAAATCATAAATAAAAACTTTGAGTGTGCACAATTCATCCAATTTAAGCTCCTAATTGCATCAGAGCTTTTGGTTTTCTATCTTGGCCAAGTTTCCACGAGAGCTTCCCTCCAGGGGCAACCATGCAGGCCCTTGGTAATATGGTTCTGCAAGCAGTCCTAACACACTCAGCCTCTATTTATCCTAATCAGTGACATCCACATAACCAGGATTGCTTAAAATGAACCCCTTCCGCGCCCCAGAAAACGCACATTTACCGAGACCCCATTTGTCATGGGTAAATTGAGGGTCAGTAAACTTCGCCTGTATCCTCCAGTGGGGATCCAGGACATGCATCATAACGTTAGGAGAGAATGATTGGCGAAGGCGAGCTGTCACACATTTGTCAGGGGGAAGGGAACATTATTTGCTAATTTCCCAAGCTGGGCACTGACAGGGTGCTTCGTCTTCAGACCTTTGGTGACCAGCATGGCTTCGCAGCTATTAGTACAAGTCAAGTGTTTTTTTTTCTTCTTTTTTTTTTTCTCCTCACTGTAAAGCGGCAGTAATAAGAGCCGTTCGTTCGACCTCACAAGAGCGGAGCACACTGGGTGAAGGATTTTGGATGGAGTAGATGCCCCATACAGTGAGCTGCTCTTGCCAGGCTTTAGTTGAGGCCAGACAGCCTTGAGGGCTGATGGATCACAAACTTTCCTCGTCAAGGTGACGCTATCGACTCCACTGCACCAAAATCTGACAAAATGGGTATGAGGCAGTCATTCATCAACATAAGGACAAAGAGGTCATGTGTGCTTCACTCAATACTGGTGGAGATCAAGAAATGTCAGCCTTGTAAGGGATGGAAAAGGAAGATGTTCATTAGTCGTAAGGTCTATTTTTAGTTACTAACTACATTTTTTTCCCCAAAAAAATATTATTTTCCAATTCTTTACTTGAATGTCTTCCCAAACTAAATAGTAAACTTAGCTCAGCAGATCCGACAAATAAATAGTGATTTCCAGTTTTTAAATCCAAAATTAAACTCACTTCCTTTTCCACTCTTGGAAAAATGTTATGTAGTCTTGGACCCTCCCCTTCCCTCCCCCAAAAATTAAATAAACAAACACAGACGCATTTATCGCAGCACATCAGATAGGCCCTGTGCGGTTGGGCCTGTGAATCGGGCCTATCCTTACGTCTCCTCTCCACCCTGCCGTCACTTTGAAGTCCCAGACTCAGAAGCCGATCAGATGGAGAGCTTCCTTTTCATTTCCTGTCCTGCAGGGTTGGGTTTGGTACACTGTTGGTTATTGGTCAGTGATGGGGTGTGGCCTACAGTAAAGATATGCAACAATCAAAGGCATTCAAAGTGGTATGTAAACAGCTTTAGAGGGGGACTCACAAACACACAATTGAATACATTTGCGACTTCTTTTATCTTATTTATTCCGCTTTTTAAATTCACCCTGCAGTATGAACTGCTGTGAGAGAGGATGAGATGTATAAATGTCATCGCCACAGTCAAGTTGCTTGTAACCAGTTGGCACAACAGTTTTAGCATGTGTCAAAGCATGTTATCCACTAGCCATGTCCCCATACCTGCCTGTCTCATTACAACTGTGGTATTTAGCACAAGCTCCACAGGAGTGGAGCAGACACTCGTTGCCAAGTTAGATGGGCCCGGTTTGAAGGCCTTGTGAGTTTGTGTGGAGCGCGACAAGGTTCCACGGAGGAAGGTCCTTGTGTCCAATTAGAGGGCTGACGTGACACGTGCTTGCACACCCCCACTGTCAGGCAGCTTGTCAGGTAGGCTTTGAGAAGCACACTGTGGCATTATTCCACAGCGTGTTATCAGCAAGTGACCTGTGAAATCCAGCTCCGGGAAATTGATTGAAATAAGTACTTGCAGTTGAGCATGCATTACACCTCTCAGTGAAATGTATTGTGGGTATCTTTCAAGAGAAAAATGAAAGTATGGCTGTATGTTTTTTCGCTCCACGTAAGGATGGTATTCATTGATTGAATTTTAATTGGACACACTTTTTGTCCCACAGTATCGTTAGAGGTATGTTTTGTAATGGCTCTTAAAATGGATTGTCCTCAGTAAGTCACAGCATCACTCCTCTGCCATAAGAAAGATAGACAGACGAAAGTGGGGGGCTCTTGATAGACGAGGATCTTTCCCCTCCTCCTCTCTCCACCTCCTCTTCTGGCCCCATTTTCAGTATGATCCACACCCAACGGGCTTTAAAAGAACTCCACACACCCCCTCCTCCTCCTCTGCCGCATTTTGATTGAAATTCATCGGCAAGTTTATTGAGAAATGAATGAAGGAGGCAGCACGGTATTGACTTTGAGAGGAAAACACAACTCATCTTGGATGAGGGGGAAAACGCGGCCGTAATTTAGCCGCCATCGATCTGTGCCCCGTCCATGTATTGATCTTCATTTTACAATATTAATTTGCGCTTGCAATCAGCTGTGAAGGGAACCCATTTGATTTCAGTTGGCCGGTAATATGTGAAAGTCCGCCGGCGTCCTTAGAGAAGTGGCACACATACTTTAGATGTCATCTAAGAGGATTGAACAGGTGTCTTTGGCCCTTTCTAATAATACAGCCGATACGAAGGGAGTCTGAAATTATGGATGTGCAATCTGTAACATTGCTCCCTTTTAACCGTGTTAATTACATTTTATCTGTTGCAGGAGCAATATCTGCCGGAGACTGTAACTCTCTGCCTTTTTTTCATCTGTATTGGCTCAAAGTTCATGAAATTTCAATGAACATTGATCTGTCTCCATTGATTTATCCTAACTGCAGATCTTTGAAATTTTAATTTCCTGTTCATCTTGAGACTGCTGGAGATGGAATCACTCAGTGGTAACTGGCTGCAGTGGATGGAGATGATATGGTCAGTGGTAAAACAGATGAGGTTTGCTTTGCGTGGGTTTGCTGTGAAAATTCCAATTTGACTTGGTTTGGTTTTTTACTTCTAAAGATGGACTCGACATCTGCATGCATGTTTTCTATTTTCTCAACACTGGAACATATCTACTGTGAAGTAGCAGCATGACTTCTGCCTTCTTTGTGTGTGCATTATTCAAATTCAACTCCTTACAGTAACACCGAGAACAGTTTTGCCTCTCTAAATGTCTCCAGAAAACTAGAAGCGAGACAAGGTCATTATGTGTGTTGATGCCGTTCTGAACTGCATCCATCTAACAGACCGCAGGTGCCTAGCAGGCTTCAGTTTGACAAGTCACAAATGCAATAACACTTGAATGAACTTCTGCCTGCGCTGTTTATCTGTCTCCCCCTTTCCAACTCCCACTCCACCTCTAATTTGTGTTAAGGGGAAAGAAAAAAATAACTGCTCAATGGTGTAGGAGGAGTGGAGATAAGCTCGAAGCAGTTAAGTATAATTAGCGAAAGTAATAGCTGGCAAATGGCAACAAGGCTAGGTTTTTATCTCCTGGAAAGATAGAGTTATCGTAATAAGCTGTAATGGCTGGCAGGAATGCTAGTGCTCTGTGCAAGCTTCCATTCAGCCTCATAGACTTAACAAGGAACAATTTCCCTTAAATTTACTGCTTTGCTCAAACATTTCCCCATGTTTCTACCCAGATACTGTAAGTCAATACATGTGTTCAATCCACTTCCATATAGACCCAGGGCACACAGTAGTATTGCCATGTAAGCACTTCTGGCTGCCAACGTCGGCCATGTTACACTGTTCCTGTAGAGCGGTTACTCATGTCCTATTCTAGAGAACATGGAGAAGGAGCAGCAGACCACACTCAGATGCCATGTACACGCCCGCCACTCTACATTTTAAGTGAAGTGGCTAGCAGGGGTGGCTAAGGAGCTCTCAGAGAAAATGTGTTTTAGTAGCATGATAGAACGGAAAGATTAAAGCGTCAGATCAAAATAAGATTGAGAAGTGCACATTCCAGGCGGAGGAATTTCACTAAAACCCTGCCATGAACCCGCGTACGCATGCGTGATATTGAAAATTGGAATGGATATGGTCACAGCTGCACACCGAGTCATGCATTCCTTTTCTTCATATTCTGAAACATGATCATTTACTCTCTAGAGGGAGAAATTTACTGAACTATTCATAAAAAAATACTCGGAACCGGCAAGAGGAAAGAACAAGTATCCTTTTTTTTATAGAAATGAGTTACCATATTCCTTTACAATAACTCTTTTAGTCACCAGTTGTTAAATGTTAAACGTATTTGCTGTCACTTTGCTGTCTTATTGCTTTTGTAAAATTGTAATAATTTCTGAACCAAAACCATGGAAACAGATCTATGAACAAATATAGGTCTACATATGCAGCGCAGGCAGGGAACAAGATATAAGCGTTGTAATTGAACAAAGCATGCAACCTGTCTAAATCTGCAAAGAAAATGAGGGAAAATGAAAATTCTATTAGTCCATAATGTTCCCTCGGCCCCCCTTCCCATGTGCTCTTCATCTCTCCTGCAAAGTATTCAAATGCAAGCCCTGCCTTAGCTCCCCGTGTCTCTTTTTCTCTAATTATCCATGAGGTCAGTAAGCAAAATGGGGAAGAAGCCAGGAGATCAATACAAATTATCCCTGAGCAAACCAGTGCTGACAGTTTGAATTGCAGCATATGTTTACCCAAAATCAGGCAATTTATCTTAATATCAGGCGAGTAATGCAGCAGGGGTGAGAGGTCACACAATCTCTCCACCTCATAATTACCCGCCTCTAAAACAGGAAAGTGGTATTGATTGGCTGCGAGCCGGGAAGCGGGTGTGACTGGAACGTGCCAGCGACCCCCCCCCCCCCCCCCCTCCGCACCAACCCCTATCATACCCCCCCCCCACAGCCCCCCCTACCTTCCTCGGTCCCTCCTCCCCTTCGGCTAGACTCCCCACCCAGTGTAGGATTTATGGGATGTGTGTGGAGGGTTTCATGTTTCCTTGCAGCGACTGAGACCCCTAGCAGAAGGGGTAAGAGGAGGGGACACACACACACACACACTTCTTCCACACCCTCACCCCACCCTTCGTTCACCATATTGTACTGGAAGGACGGGAAGGGCCAAACTAATTCTGGCGTGCAAGGGCATCTCGGAGCAGCTAGATTTGCCGCTTATATCTTTAGAAGAGAGTAAAGTTTACGACAGAGTGTGAAGCCGGAACATAATGATGTGCCAAGGATTAAAAAAAAAGACATAGGGTGAAGAGGGGACAGTTAAAGAGAAGTGTGTGTGGGGGGGGGGGGGGGGGCTACTGTCAATGTGTGTGGTGTAAGAAAAAGTAGGAAGAGCAGCTCCAATGACTCTTGTGAAAGCTCAGCAGATGAAAGAAAATCTTTGCCTGGAAGAAAAAATGTGCGGAGCGATGCGATGAATACACACATAACACATTTATTGTCCGGATTGAATATAAGTGCTCAGTATATATCATCAGCAGCTCTTACAGGATTATTGACATTGTCTGTGTCTGTCTGCACTAGTGTACATGGTATGACTACAAAACTGTCAACTCATCAACTGACAGCACCGTTTAGCGCTAATGCAAGTCTCCATCAGCTGTCAAAAGCATTTGCATGAAATCAATAGCAGATGGCGGTCTGTGTCACCAATTTCATTACGCTGGGGTTGTTACAAAGATCATCTCCATGATAGATGAGATGGCGACATGTCGACATGTGGAGATCATGCCTGACGCTTGGACTGCAACTGCTGAACATTGAGCCATGATTTAAATGTAAATTTTGACGCACGTAAATTCCTCCATACGTAGGCATTTAGTACAAACTGTAACGAACTCTGATTCAGTCGGAACTCCAGGATGGTAAAGGATACTCTGCCCTCCATGCATCATCATTCTCAGGTCCGCTTGTACAGTGGGGGCATCATTATCATTGGAAAGGCACATCAAACAGAACACCTCTCCCAACCTAGGGCTCGTCCTGTACTGTACGTCTCTCCGGCTGTGTTCCCAGCATGCCTGGCGGGTTGTGTAGGCCCCAGCTGAGGCAGAGGACAGGAGAGCGTGATGTATCACCCTGAGAGAGCCCACTGACAGCCTCTGATGATGGATGGCCTGATTATGGAGTGCTTTTTACACATACACAATTTACATCACACTGAGCAGCGGGGTCTGGCAGGGCTGCCGTGCACATACACTCTCAGCCGGGCACGTGCACTCACACACAAACACACACAGACTATATATGCTCGGGTGTGTGTACACATGTATGGGTCTGCCAGAGTGCATAGATAAGAAAGGGGGTGGAAATAACAAAAGAAAGGGGCAAATTCCTCGCTACAGCCTTGTCATGTACGATCAATAAGGCAGATCAATCCTTTATTAAGGAGAAGATGGCGTTCCCCCCCACATTGCGCAGCGGACCTTTGTCGTTCCGGGACACATGATGACATGTCAAATCAGATTTCCAGCAGTGTATGTTGTTGTGGCGCGGGGTTTATTCAGGTGTGCAAGTCCAATAGGGCCCTATACCACTGTATCTGCAAGCTAGATCCTTCCTATCGATTAGCACCTCACATTGTCCATGCTTGAACACATAATTGCTCCATTTGATCACGGTCGAGCTGGCAATTACTGTATTCAGGTTTTGGCAGAAGCGGTGCATGTGTTGGTACATGACTGCTGTATGTATGCGTGAGTGGGTGCAGTATGTGTGTGAGCATGCCTGCATGTGTATTTAGATGAGAGGGAACAAAAGAAAAAAGTGAGACACATGAAGGTTCATTTTCCAGCCATGACTCCCCGGCTCGTGCTTCAGTGGCCCTGCCTGTGTGTGTGTGTGTGTGTGTGTGTGTGTGTTTGTGTGTGTGCGGGGGGGCGTACGTTTGCTTTCACATTCTCTGGTGTTCAGCAGGTTCAGCGAGCTGTGCGGTGTTAATGCTGAAATTACATGCTGAGTAATGAGTGATGGGCCAAATTACAGGCTGAACAATGAATAGAGGCAGGCAGCTCTTATTAGTCTCCATAGAAAGCCATTGATTTATGAAGCGCCTTGCTCGGCGGAGTTACTCTCCTGAAAATGATATCTACATTGAGAAGTGATGTTCTCTATTAAGTCGTTCCTTCCCCCTTTTACACTGCTCTCCTCCTTTCCTCCCCTCCTTCTCTCCTCTGCCCTCCCTCCCCCCCGCCCTCTCCTGGTCCTGCCTATGAGTGTGCACATGATTGTTTAGAATCAGGCGGAGCTGTAAGGAAGCCTTCAATTACCCATTAGGACTGTCAGACATAAAACGCCCTGCTCTCACCAAAGTCTGGGTTATGATTCATTTACTTTGTGCCTCTGATTCATCGCCCAATATGCCTCATGCCCCAGATTACTATTTGAGGGGTGGGAGAGATTAATGGCTCCATGAGATCTGCCGCCGTATTTCACGGGCCCAGTGTTGCAGTACAGTTGGTGCAGAAGGGTGAAATGACAGCAACTTACACTAGATCAATGTGTGGACAGCCTTTCACAGATTATTAAAGCTCGGTTAGATTAAAAGACCCCCGCTATGTAGTTTGCTGTAGTCAATATTCTCAAGCAGATAAAAAGAGGGAGGCTCCCTCTGAAGGATTCTCAGACTGATGTAGGTCATCATGGCTGTTAATGGAATAACACTCAGTGACATGAGTGTCAGAGGAACCCGTGTCAGTTTCCATCACTTGCCCCCCTGATGTTTCATAAAACATCTCCTCACCCCTGAGGTCTCTTTGAAATTAGGCATTCTGAAATGACTTTTGTTCTGTAAACTCTAACAGATTTCTCAATTAGTTTCTTCCTGGGTCAAATTTAGCTCTGAAATGGTTCTAATTTTTCCTCTCCCCTTTTTTTTTTCCACTTTCAGCCCTGAATGAGCCAACCATCGACTATGGTTTCCAGAGGCTGCAGAAGGTTATTCCCAGACATCCCGGCGATCCTGAGAGGTTACCAAAGGTGAGTCCAGTGTCCCTGCAGCAGACAAACACAGAACAGCAAGCGGAGAGAAAGAGAGCTGGGTTATAAACACGTTAATATTCTGAATGTGACGAATAAACAAAACAACATTAACATCAAGGCAAAGCACTGTGACCCCAAAAACCGTAACAGCTTTGCTCCACATATGTGGCTTTCCCACTAACCAGCATGGTAATGGTATTGGTTTTGTGTGTGGAGAGAGGCGTAAACTCTCTGTGTGGCAAAATAGCTCAATCAGGCGTTTTCCTCTCCAGTAGTCTGTGGAGATGGTAATCTGGTCAGAAACGACGTCTGCACCCTCATTACCCCACTCATGTTTTCCTTTCATTTTCTGCAGCTCGATTTGGTTTAATCTTTTGTTTACAGAACCCTGTGCCGTAAACCCCCTAGTCTTACTGCAGCTAATAGACAAAGACTGCATGTTATTATGCTTTGGCTTTCTTATTGTTTTCTTTTGAACCTGGGTGATGGAGTTGAAAGCCACATCAGTTTTAGACGCACAGAAACAGGCTGCCATGTTGAAAGAGCTGTACAAGAAAACTAAGGTGCACGTTTCTTATTGTTGTTATTACCCTCCCCTTCAGAAACTCTTTAACTCTTTTAGTCTTTTCATTCCCTTTGATTCTTTTACTCTCTCCATTTCCTATTGATAAAATCTATCTGTGTGTTTCACTAATTGCCACCCTGCCAGTAACCATTTCTGTGACTGACATTCCAGGTGTGTCAAGTGTAATAATATAACTGATTACTACGTTCAAAACCCCTTGGCATGTGGTGAAGTGGGGGCCACCTCAGAGTTTTAATAATACTGTTAAACCTTTAAAGACCTTATCTATTAAATCCCAGCATGCAACACAGCAATATCATTAACGTCCAACGGACAATTTAATAAAGAACAGACTGTGTGGTAGCTATAGATGTTTGACCAAGGCAATTGGAGAAACGGAACATCACAGCTAGTTCCTGCTTCAGTATATGAAGTGTTTCAATTAGACTCAGTCCCCGTGGAGACAGGAAACAACATCTAGACATGAAATGTTACTCTAATTTCAACTGTAAACGTAGACCAAAAGGTAAAGTACACTCACCTTTAATATCCACATGGCTTTCTCTATCTCCGCAGGCGTCACCGGTGTACACAATTGTATAAAGTCACAGAGTCTTCGTGCAATCTCCAGAACAAAGAGAGCACCAATGTTAAACACAGCTTTATTACAGAGAAACCTTACTTCTTTCCCTGACTACAAAGTGCTGTTGGTTGTGAGACAGATTTTGACACTGAACCCAAGATTAGTTTCCTGGGCGTGCATACACTTAATATAGCACGCTCTCCCAGCCTTTGCATGAAACAATCACAGAGTGAGATGAAACCCTGCACTTCCAATAAACAACATAAATATTTGATTTGCTCTCTAATGGACCCAAATATGGGGTTCAGGGGGCATGTAAATGATCCCACCAAGTGATTCGTCATTGTTAAGCTTGCCATCTGAGGGTCAGCTCATGGGGTCAAAAGCACATTCCCAATAAAACAGCCCGCGGCGGGCTGACGCTTGCATGTACATTTGGAATGAGAACAGAAACGGCATATAGAAACAGCCATTACAGGGTGCAGGTGAGGTAGGGAGACTCTATAAAAAGAAGATAAAGCTGGAAGACGCGCGGTGTGCATTAGCAGAAAGGCAAATCGACACCAAGTCCACTCACCGCCTCTACCCCCCTTCCCCATGACTTCACCCTCCAGTTGATAATATTACTGCGCTATATTGATTTCCACCAGCCTTCTCCCTGGGACCAGTAAGACACGTGGTAATTGTAAGGAGACAGAAAGCCAATATGGGAGTGCTCATGGATAGCAAGGGATGCACGCTAATATTGTTGCTACACAGAGAAAAAAGGGGGGAAGCTGCCTCTGATTGAAGTTTACCTCGTAATTCTAAGACAACATCGTAGATGACAGTCTGACCCTGTGGGAGGAGTGGAGATATAAAAATTCAATGCAAAGTCCAGAGTGAATATGAAAGTAATAAGTGTGAGCAGTCAAGTGATGAGAAAGGAGATTGGTTTGCGGGCATCGCGTTAAGTGAAGAGAGACTTTGGAATTCACCCTCCTTTTTAAGATCTTGTTATAAAACAATTTTCTATTCATAATATAAAAAAGACAATTTATAATACCATTTTGTGCCCTCTGGCAGTAATGGACAAATAGACTGGATATCACATTATATCACACTCAATTTCTCTCTTCTGTAACAAATTAGATTCATTATGAAATTAAAAGTGGAAACTCAATATTGTTTTATTATTAAGCTGATTGCTTTGGATTCCTTTCTTTCCTCCCAAAATGAGCATAAGCCCATTCTTTTCCAATTCTTTGTGTAATCCACAAGGAGAAAATATTACAAATGTGTTCATGTCAAGCAATTACCCATGTATTTAAATGAATCTCTCTTCCTGTGCTCTTTGAAGTACCTTCATCTAATGGCCCTATGCTTCTAAATGCATTCATTACCTCAGGCTAGAGCTAACAGAGTAATTGCCTTACAGTTTTATAATGGCATTAGCACTCCAAGCTACATAACCTAGGCCCTCTTTTATTAACTGTGATAATATAAATACAACATCCATGTTAATCTAGTGCTTGAAGAATTGCAAACGGGTTGATTTAGCCCACTTCTCCTTATTGTTAGATATTCTTCATAACACATCATTTGTTATGGCTTCCTTTCATTTTTTTTTCTCGGCAATAACACGCTAAAAAAGCAGCCTCTAAATCTGAGGTGATCTGTCATCTGAGCAGCTCCATTTAAACAGTTGTTGAACACGGGACCTTTATGCAAAGCAAGGCAAACAATAGCAGAAATCTGTCACGCATTTGTCACAGAACAACAGAAATCATTTGCGGCCTTTAATTGTTTCAATTTAACATGGTGTGTTCTGATATGTCTCCATGACAAGAAAGCCAATTACACTTATGCTGGAGTAGTATTGAGATTTACATGGAAATGCCCTCAGAACACTATTCCGTGTTAATCGTATTCACAGCGTGAGCTGATATGCATGAAAGCGTCTCGTCAGAAGAAAACAAACTTCTTCCTTGATTGGGTGCAGCACTTCTCATCATCCTCGGATATGACTAGGTTGCACTTAAGCATAGCCTTGCGAGTCGGCTTGGTTAGTTAAGACACCACGCGGTAAACGACAGATTAAGGATGAGAGGCAATATCGTTTTCTCTCCTCCTTTTTCCAAGCTGTCCTTATGTCACTGCTGCAAAGTACCATATGGACAAGGAGGGAGAGGACGTTTTACAGAGAATGAAACATGGCTTGTGAACGCGACAGTCTTAATTGCTTTAATTGTTGTTTAAAATTGAGAGCCATGTAGGAGATCTTGAAATATGATAGAATAGATTATTGGTAATTATTAACTGCAGACAAAAAGAAAGAAAACCACTTTATCTCACTCAGCAAGAGAGAGAGAAATCTGTTCTGCCTGATGAGAACACATCAAGACAGCTGGTCCTCTCATTTAGTCTACCTGCCTCACGACAACCATAATTCTTTATTTGTATGCAAACTAGATGCATGCAACGTTGAGCATACACACCAATTTCAGAGGTAAATGCCCATTCTAAGAGCCACCCATCCGGTAACTTGGGGTGGATTAAGCGATATGTTTCTATAAGAGAGCATGGCATACGCTGGAAGTGGCTTCTACAGTGATTCATCTTGATAAATCAAGGGCTGTGGTAGATATGCTCCTCAGGATGAAAGGGCCCATACACACACTCCGTAAACACTACATACGCTGTGCCTTGGAAATGCAGGCCAAGTCTTGGAGGCCGCTGTTTGAAGGCGCGAAGGCTGTGTTTACATTCATTTACGGCAGCTGCCGTCTTAATCCCACACTGCTATTGCCAAGTGATGGAACACTTCAGACAAATTACCGAGGCCCGCAAAAGAAAACACAGCGAATGTGGGAAGAAAACAAGCGCCATCTGAGATGTTTCTGGTGACAGATTTGCTTTGCTTTTAACCAGGGTTCTAACAGCACAGTCTACAAATCTCTGCTCTACAGCAGGTGACAACAAGCGAGCATTTTAAAAACACACGCAACAGTCATGTCTGCAATTTGCCTTTGTCAGATTAGATGCACTCTAAAAGGCGAAGAGGGTTTTCATAGAGCATATTGCCTTCTGTATTATAGAAAACAAAGAGAGCAGCCTGGTTGCTTGAGAGGGATTTAATTGTAAGTGCTGAATTCAAAGAGCAGATAAAGACACACAAACGGGCCAAACCCCACCTAGCTGGAAGCCCCAAACAGAGTGGGGGGAACGGATCCGGGGCCAACTCATTTTCAGTGTTAAGAGCCAAAGCAACACAGCTAATCCGCATTGTCAAGCGGGGGCAAGCATGCAGACATGGATAAGACCACATCCTGAGCATCCGTGTCCCCAAGGCACAAGCACCCAGCTCTTGCTGGATGGGAAGTCATTTGTGAAGTCCTTTGCAACAGCCAGTCAAAGAGGTTAATTGAAAAATTCCTTAATGTCATTACAACAGAACTAGATTAACCCAGAGCTAATTCACTTTATTGTTCTGAAGAGAGGGGACTCGGCGCTGAACTCCAGAGCAAACGTGAGGCCCAGAATCAGGGGTGAGGTGTTGTTTTTAAAGGACCATGCCAGTTTAATTAAGATAGGGAACATTATTCACTGCTCTGCATGGTTGGAAGGAGCAAAGTGGTAGCGCTGTGTAAAAACAGCACCGTTGCCTCTTAAATCAGGGTGGCTTTTATTTAGCCGCTTGAATATGTAAACATTTCTAAAGCTCTCTACGACCCAGCTGTGTAATGTTGTTTTTTGATATTGTTTGTTAGTGTGCAGACCACAGGGGGTTTTGAACATAATCTGTTTGGGTCTTAACATTTACTCTTCCTGTTTTCTTCATCAGGAGGTGCTCCTGAAGAGGGCGGCTGATCTCGTCGAGGCTCTGTATGGAATGCCCCACAACAATCAGGTCGGTTTCCACGCAGCTGCTTACACCTCTGCTATATAAGGAACCATTGAAAATGTACTGATAGTATATCCGAAGGGTATTTTCATCACTATATCTGGAACGTTGTAGGCTACATGCGTTGTGTGTTAACCATATAGCCATGAACCGTGCATCAAAGCAACTGCTATAAAAACAACATAAATAACGAAGCCTTCTCTGCGCGTTCCAGGAGATCATTCTGAAGAGGGCAGCTGACATCGCCGAGGCCCTGTACAGCGTTCCCCGCAACCACAACCAGATCCCCTCTCTCGCTAACACAGCCTCCCACGGCATGATGGGAGTCAACTCCTTCAGCAGCCAGCTAGCAGTCAATGTGTCTGAGTCACAAGGCAACGACCAAGGTATGTGTTTAGGATATGGCATCAACAATCTGAGGTTTTCAAAAGTGGGGTCCTTAGGGGGATTAGAGGGGTCTTGCAGCAAAATAAGGAAATTAACAATTTTCTCACTCGTTTAAATGAGAAAAATTGATGGAAATTATGTTGTTAAACACTGGGTTCACTCACCTTAATATAGGCAGTTAAAGGGTCCAATTAAGAGCCACATTTCTTATTAAACTGGCATCTGCAGCATGTGCCGATATAAAAATGCTTGATTGCAGCAGTAAATCCCCATTATCATTTACCGTAATAACTTTTCTCTGCTGAGTACTGCATTGTAGCAAAGAAATGAATGAATTCTCCTTTTTTTTTTTATCTCCCACTCATGTTTTTTCAGTGGGCTACAGCAGGAACACCAGCAGCGTGTCCCCCCGGGGCTACATCTCCAGCAGCACCCCGCAGCAGTCGAGCTACAACTCCGTCAGCAACAGCATGAATGGCTACGGCAATGCTGGTATGAACCTGGGAGTGCCAAGCTCCCCCGGGTTCCTCAACGGATCCTCTGCCAACTCCCCATATGGAAGTGAGTAGCTTGCCACTATCGCACGCTGTAGTAGCACTAAGCTGCTGCTGATTTAATTCCAGCTCCCACATTCGTTTTCACTTCTATGAATCACTCATGACAGGGTTATAACATTATTGATGGTGATAATATATTACTGTTCATTCACCGGGGCTTGTTTAGTTTAGTACTTCGCAGAACACACATGTAGCTGAGGGTAGCCGGAATATTCTCCTCTTTATTTCCCCGTGTGCCACCTGTATTTGTTCAACCGGACGAGATGTTGATGGTAGGGGCCTGTGAGTACTGATCGTGTATCCCCCCCGGCAGTAATACTATCCTAGCCTTACCTTAACTGCCCTCTCCCTCCTCGGCACTACTCACAGCACGTTCTCACTCTCACCCCTCCTTCCTTCCTTTTCCCTCCCTATCGTCTCTGCAGTTAAACAAAAGAGCGCCTTCGCCCCTGTGGTCCGACCCCAGGCCTCCCCACCCCCCTCCTGCACCAGCGCCAACGGCAACGGACTGCAAGGTGAGCCCCCCTCACCCCCTCATCCCTTCCCTACGGACTACTGGTCAGATACCGCTGCTCAGGCCTCTGTCCGGTTCGGTGAGGGATTAATCATTACAAATATATGCATTTTGACAGGCCAATTTACACCTTTCAGTTCACACTCACATACACACAAAGCATGCCTTTACACACACACACACACACACACACACACACACACGCACATGCGCCGTCTGTGCAACGCAAACATATCTCCTTGTTGCCCTTTCTTACAAATGATCCCCTCCGATGTCGCAGGAAAAGACCTTCCCCGAATTGTTTTAGTAATTATGTTTATTAGGTTTTGTGCGTGTGTCATGACCAACATGATTACTTTGAAAACAAGCTTAGCCGTAGTGT
Organism: Eleginops maclovinus; assembly: GCF_036324505.1. Classification (NCBI taxonomy): domain Eukaryota; kingdom Metazoa; phylum Chordata; class Actinopteri; order Perciformes; family Eleginopidae; genus Eleginops; species Eleginops maclovinus. The sequence goes on from NC_086370.1 coordinate 16,835,850, forward strand.
GTGCCCCAAGATTAATAACATTGGGCTTAATGAAGTGGGAAATTAAAGTTCATCTTGCTACACGTTCATACTTATTAATACATGTTGTGCAGAAATTAATGAGCAATGCCTTGCCATCATCTGCGCTGGCAAACTTAAAAGCATTTCAACCATGACTCTACAAATATACTCAGAGCAATATAATAATACATCATCCCAGCACTTCACTAGTCGCCTAATTGTTAAAACGTGTGAAAGTACTGAATATATAAACTCTCCGGGTGAGGTACAGTTGCTAATGATATCCTAAGCAGATGGTAGAATAACGGAAGCTACCTTTGATCTAGTCTAATCTCTCTTAGATAATGACGCGGAGGCACGACTTGGGGAATGTGGAAATGTAGGACTAATGTGCTGTTCAGTGCCGAGGAGTAAAGGATAAAGAGATGAGGGGAGGAAAGGAAGTGATAGAAGCAATCTGAGGGGAGTCTGAGGAGTGTCTAGTACTATAGCGTTGTGGCATTGTGGGAAGTGACCGTGTTGTTGCTCTGCCGTCACCACGGCCGCGTCTCCTGGGAGTCTGGGCCACTGTTTGCCATTACCCCAACGCCAGGAGAAATATCACACATAGCAGGACTGGCATGCTGGGGGCTGAAATGTCAGAGCAGGAGGGAGGTTTTCAAACGCTCCCCGTTAGGAGGACGTGCAGCAGCAGGCTGGCGGACACGGCAAACACTCACAGGCACATACGCAAACAGGCACATTAAGGCATACATTCACACTCTTGTGCAGTCAGATGGCTCATGCATACACACACACACGCACACACATTTATACACACACAGAATTACAAATTGTTCAAAAATATTTTTTAGCCATAACTGTTTTTAGGCAAATCGACTAACCTGTTTTCTTCTTCTCTTTTTCCAGCCATGTCCGGCCTGGTTGTCCCTCCAATGTAAATGCACTTTCATCATCTCAAGCACCAGTCTACACATTACCACTTCACAGGAGCACACAGCAAACACGCTGGTGTAATGTATAGTCAAACGCTTGTTTTCGTTTTTAAAGATGAAGGGAAAAAAAGAAAAGAAAGAAAATGATTTTTTTTTTCTTTTAAATGACTTTCGAAACCTGCAGAAAAAAAAGGATTTCAAGAGGAACACTTTTTTTTTTTCCTGTGGGACTCTTTTTTGTGTATATCCTTCCCCCCATTGTATCACCCTTGAAGAGGACGCGGGATGACGAAGGGTTTATTTTGTATACCTGTCGGGTTGTGCTTCGGCCATGGACATGTCCAATCAACCACACATTCAATACTGGAAGGGACTCTGTGGACTCACCATCTGGTTGTAAAGTAAAAACACTGATGTACAGTACATTTGCCAATGAACTTCAAGAAATTGTTTTTCTGTTTCAACTCTCTTTTAATAGATTCACAACAGTTGTGTGTCTTTATAATGTGACTTTTTGTATTTTTATGTGTGAGAAAAATACACAGGGGCCAAGTCAGTTTGAATTTCAACTGGAAAATATATGAGATATATAATGTAGAAAAATTGATCATAAAAGTACAACGAGAAACATGGGGAGGGGCTGGGTGGGTTAGGTCGTATCATGTGTCATTCCTGCATTTTAACTTAAATTTTGTAATTTATTGTAGCTAGAAATCATCCTCAAAAGTAAAAAAAAAAATCCTCTTTGATTCAACAAGCACACTGACGTGTACAAAACACTGCTCTGTTGATGAATATGATGTACTTCCATGTCTAGAGCTTCCTTTTAAGCAAGTGTGTTTTGCCATGTTTTTCAACTTTTTTGCTAGCACTGTATATTAATGCATTCCTAGGCTACTGTGAAGTCTGTTTCTTGTTGATGAGGAGCAGTGTCCCCCTTCTAGCTCCAACTCCCTTATGTGTTTTATATGTGGTTAAAAATTGTAGACTATTGTGATATTGCCAAACTTGTGCTAAATATTTATACATCTGTCTTTTTCATGTTCTTTTAGATCAACAAAAAAACATTTAAAAAAACAAAAAATCCATTGAGAATGTAGGAGTATAGTAGTTCATCGTCATATTTCTGTTCCAACACACACTTGCGCTCACTGAGGGAAATTTTGTAACATATCAACTATAAATAATGTATTTATCTCTGAAATTTTGTATATTGCTTTTCATTATGTATGTATTAATCGTCATGCCCTTAATATAGTGATGCAGCACAGATAATTCAGCCAAGAACTGTTGCCTTCATTTGTTTTCTTTTTGTATTTGATGAAATGCAATGTGCATATATTTCACGTGTATCCTCAAAAAATTTGTGTTACTCCGTCAAGACTCTCTGTCCATTTTTTTTAAAGGGGAAGTCAAACTTCATTGTTTATTTTTATATTGATTTTAAATTATCTATACAGACCATTTTGGAGAAAACTTTGTTGGTTGTATTGTCAAATAAATTGTTTGTGACCCATATGATAGTTGTTAAGATCCAATAGAGACTAATGTGCATGAGGGACAACCTTGGAGATAAAAAAAACACTCCATTTGTGGTTGTATTTTTTTCTGTTTTGTAGAATGTATAGAAGTCATTTTTACTCACCACTTATGACTCTGCCACATAGCTTACATGTGTTTACAGGGAAGAAAATTTAAAAATGTCAACATTTGGAATGGAAACAGAAATGAATAAGTGATGTTTTATTAAAATTTTCAGTAAAAACACAATAGCTCCTCAACTGTGGACTTCTTCAGTTTAAAGTACAGTTTGGCTGGCAGACAAACTGACAATCAGAACAAGGAAAAAAAGACAGTAGAAACTTCTGAAGACAAACCTGTGATTCGTCTGTAAGTTGTAGTGTTTAGACTTTGCCATAGAGATAACTGTAACCTGTGGAAAAGTGTAACATCCATAAAAGATGAAAACTGCTCTTTACTCACATTTTTTCCGCAAAGCACTCTGACATTGTGACATATTCCTACTGGTCTTTGTATCAGCATACCCTGCATCTGTGGTGCTTCAAAGGTTCATTGTAGTCATTCATAAACAGTGCAAGCTTTTTATTCAAAGCACCCCAAATGGGGCTCATTCAAATCCCTCATTTCATTGCATTAAGCCACCTAGTTAATAAAGAATCAATACATTGAAAGAGCAAGGTTATCCTTTGTCTATAAGGGCTGGTATCGTTTTGAACCTCTTATAGTTTGAGCGCTGAAAGGGGGGCCACTGTGAAATCTATACTCATCAAGTGGGTCAAACAGAAGGATAGAAGTGTTTGAGGGAAGAATGGTGTTCTCCTTAAAAACAACTGCGCATCTTATCTGGCATCCTGAGTGGTCGCGGAGAGCAGGTCACAAAATGTCAATTTCTCATCAAGGCAACATTGTCCGAGGCCACCTCTGCCTTTAATGCACAATTAAACGACGGCAGACCTGAGTGGCAATCAGCATATCACAGCTTATTATGTCAGTCAGCATGCACGGATCTCACGGCGCCGGCAGATAGTCCAGGAGCTGCTGATAGCGCAAAGGACAGATGCACTCAAAAGAGCCATTTAATTTTCTGTTGCGATCGCCTTGTGCTTCAAATCATTCCCTCGATAATCCAATGTGTCTGATAACAATTGCCACACATCTGCTTCCTGACATTGCATTATCTGTTTCAGATACACATACACAGGGTTGGATCTATCGCACTTGTTCAATGACAAATCGCTGCACAAACTGTACTTTTATTTAGTCCTGAATGTCCACTACATGAAACCAGGGAAAGGGTCTTTCATCGCAGAAACAATAACCCTGAGCAAGAACAGAAAAAAAATGAGGGACGGAAAGAAAAATTCTGGGGGTGAAAGACAATCAAAAAAAGACACGTTTGCTCGGTTGTTACCAGTTTTAAGAGCTCTGAAGCCTGGCAGGCAGGCTGGAGGTGCAGTATATTGTCTCAGCAGGTTTCCCAGTACCCAACGACCGGCCACTAGCTCTGCCACACCACTCAATCATTGTGAGAGCCTCTTTATTGGAGAACTCTAATGGCCACCCTCCACCATGATCTTAATGTGTGCATTAAATATTTATAAATCCTGGGTCAATAATGCCCCATAACCAGAGCCTGACAGACCCCCACCGTACCATGTGGCTGCCTCCCTCTCAAACACAGGCTGAGGTCAAGGGGTCGCGCAATCAAAAGAGAGCGAGGCTCGCCACATCCATATGTTGCCACTCTTATCAAGACTTTCCTCAGTACTGGTTATCTGTCAAAGGAAAGAAATATTGAAAGCAATATCGATCTTAACTAGCCTTGTGTTGCCGAGGGCCACGCTTCAAACATCTGCTCGTGCATTGTTATATTTCAAAAACACCTCCTCTCAATAATATAAGCCTGAGCAGTAATATTGAACATCTCTGTCTGACGCAGACTGCCTGAGCATGACTAATAACCGCGTTATTAACAAGCGTCACTGGAGATTCTTAAAAGTTGATATGCGGGCTGAACATTTCTTAATTAGCGGCGGGTTAATTGTGCGGCCTGGCATCTCCGAGGGTGACTCAGTGGCTTTACGTGACCACAGCCCGGCTGCTCTCCTGTGCTGTTCAGGTGAAAGATTGCGCTCCGGTGATAGCGTTCACAAAAGAGCGGCCGGACAATGAGCCAGTCAATGGAGAGCCCCAGTTGAAAGAGCCACAATGGCCATGCATGCTGGGAATTGGGCTGGATGATATAAAGGAATGAAACCTTCATTGAGGCCATGGAGGACAAGCATTCAGAAAGAGGTTTTGTTTGCTCTTTATCAATCTGCCGTTTCCCATGAGAAAAAACAATTCAAACTGACCTTAAAAGAGAATATTACCTTACGCATCCACTCCCTATGTAACTCTTATTGAGGGGGCTTATACATTCACTTTTAATAGATGTCGACGTGATAATACCTTTGTGCCAATTTGTGTACAGTATCAAGTCGGGCCGTGCAATTAAAAGGTGGACGACAGTTTATCTTCCATGCTCCGTGGGCAGCGCTGAGAAGTACTTTTCAAGGATTTGCTCTCTGAGCGACAGGATTTGTGTAACCGCTGAGTGATGTGCTTTGTGGGGAGAAAACTCTGGTGAAGTTTAGACACGAGTAGGACGGTGCTGGTGTGACTCGTAAAAACTTTGAGATGACAATGAATCAAAAAGGGGACTCTGACCTTTTTTTTTGCACAATCCCACATTTGAATTGAAACAGGGAATTGGAGCCTTTAAAAAAATAACAACGGTCCCACATTAGCGCAGCCTCGTGTCTGTGAATCGGTACATCAGAAAAGACGCTGCTCCCCTGCTACTGTACACTGGGAGTCAGCTTTGCAAGGAAAACTCTAGATCCTCGCGAAGATTTCCACTTCACTCGCTGCAGTCAAGGAGGATGAGCAAAGTATCCCACTGCTTCAAAATCCATTAAACTTGTATTTGGGTGTCATTTGATACGTCATCAATGTTTCAGTGCATTTCAAACCCACAAAAGCAGGATTTACCCCTGACAGAAATACAGTATTCACTATATTTTCCTCCTATGAACTTCACTTAGTCCAAAAATTACACTGTAAAGATTGCCTGGTCAGGGAGTGTGAGGCTACGGTGATAAAATAATATCACTTGAACGGTATTTCTGCCAGTCTCCACCACATAGAGCTCCTTTCATAGTACCCCTCTGTAGTGCTTTGTCCAGTAGTTCTGGATATGATATCATCTATTAATAATGTATTGGCAATGGATTACATAAAAAGGGAGCAGAAATAACATCCAATATTCATGCCCCCTGAGCTTGACTGTGTCCAATCCGTTTGGCCCATAAAACCTTAGCCCCATTTCCATATCCGCTGTGGGTCACGACAGGTCTGCCTCACAAAGGCTCACAGAGCAGCTCAACTCAGGAAAAGGGCAGTAAAAATAGGGTGGATTTCTGAACCCTTATGAAACAGCCCCCCTTTGGAAAAAAAAAAAGTGAAAAAAGCCCTTTTCCGATTTCAGCGCCTGTGAAAAACCTGGTACTGTATTTCCCTCTTTAATTGTGCCACTTGAGAAATTGACGTGCCTCTGAAACATGGCATGAATCTCACAGTTATTGCAGTCCCCTTGGCAGGGAATGTTGATACAACATCTGCATGCTATAGAAAGTAATGGAAGTAGCAGAGGTGGCAGCTGCAACTCTACAGGAAGTGTGCCATTTTCAGGCAGTGCTGCTGTGAGAACCACTAACTGCCAGCCTGGTCTTGCAGGCAGCTCTGATTGCCAGGACACTATGACAAACACGCAGGGGCTGGGAGTGTTGCATCCTGGGGGATGACAGCTTCTGTTTGATTGTCAATAAGGCTCATTAGCAGAAAAAATGGAGAATGCGAAAAGAGATTAAATGGCTTGAGACAGGGTCCCCCTCATGTTTCATTACTGAGAATTTATCAGAGCTTTTATTCAATCAATTCCCCGAAAAAAAAGAAATCACTTAATGCTCCCAACCCCCCCCGAAAATATAGAAGCTGAATTTAGATTCATAAAAATCTATACATTTGAGATATTGTAATGAAACACAAGCGCTTCCATCAAAACAGACCCAACAAGTGCTAATGATCCCCTTAAACACCGTCCACACCTTACAGAAACCTCTCTCCGCTCAGAGCGACTCTCATCTTAAGAACAGTGGCGGATGTTTCCCTCCATCTTAGGGAGGAACGGCCAACAAAGCAGCGTGTAAGGGCCTTTCCCTGAAGAGTCCTTGTCACGCCGCGCCAAACCTCTGTGATTATCGTTGTTTTTGCAGAGAGTGTCCATGCCTGCCAATACCGCTGTTCCATAAATGAATTTGGCCCCTCGTCAACGAATTACCTAACACGCAGAACTGTGTATGTGTCACATCCAATTCCAACTCACCGGCTTTGGTGGTGTGTGTCAGCTGGAGGACTTAATCATCAATCGTCAATCATAATAAGCGAAGCACATTGATAGGGCTCCTTTTTTTTTTTTCTCCAACACAGTTAAATAAAGTGTAAAGGGAGAAGTTAAAACTGACCTTGTTAAATTGGGTCCACAATTTATATTCCTAATTTAGTGTATGGATTAATTAGTCTTGTGTGTGTATCAGTTTCCATGTGGCGGAGCTTAGAAGCTATATCCACTTCATCAAATCACTGCTCGCTTTCATAAGGAAACTCTGGAATGATATCTGTCAGTCTAATCTTGATGTTTTTGCTCAGAACGGGCTTTGCATATTTTTAGCTGCACACTTTTAATTAATGCCTAATTGGACGATTTATAGAAGACTTTTTCCAACATTAGTTGCTAATCAATAACCCCTATCTCACATCATGCAAAATTAATCACTATGACCTGTTATCAGGCCTTAATGCAACCACACACACACACACACACACACACACACACACACACACACACACACACACACACACACACACACACACACACACACACACACACACACACACACACACACACACACACACACACACACGTGTGTAACACGCTAACTGGCATGGCATGCATTTTGCACGAGCCTGAGGAATCTGGCTCATATTTTCCGTCTCCCTGATCCAATCCACTCCTCTCCCCCGTCATATAGATCGGAGTCTGCGGGGGCCAGAGGCGCTGACAGAGCCCAGATGCTCCCAGTCTGTCTGGGGGACTGGGGAGACTGGTGCCATGGGGTCCTGGAGCCTCTGAAGTGCCGCCCCTCCGTCAACATGACCAAGGCTAGACCTGCACTTTCTCCAGGCTGAGACACTCTCCTTACCCCGCTGACAACCGCGCTGCGTAGTCACAGATTGATACACGCAGGGATACGCGCTCACAGGCACCCGCTCTCACGTTATGTATGGTCGTTCATCAGCCGTTCCTAATTAGAGACCCCCAGACCAATACTGGAGTTCATAAGGTTACAATGACACACTGGTACAAGGTTACTAACACACACACACAGACACACACACTCGAGTGCTCAGACCTCTCAGGATTTATTTTACTTTCTCATTTAATCCTGCTCTATCTCATCAACAGTGTCCTTAACTTGCTCATGTGGAGGAGGGGGGGGGTCCTTTGTTCTAAAGAAACAAAACAAGAAAAGGCACCATACGAAACCTCCATCCTCCAGCTTTATCTCTCAAAACACAAAGATCATTACAAGAGCATCAAAGTATGCCATGTTTGAAATGATATTTCTCTTTGTAGTTGTGGCGTAGCGTGGAGTGTGTTGGTATTAGATGCTGCTGTGGCAGCTGTCGTGGCTGGCTGCGTGGTGCCGCGGTGTCAGGGCCTCCGAGGCCGGGCTGTCCCGGCAGACAGACAGAGGGGGAGGAAACCTGATAGCGCAGCCAAGCCCCGCTCTAATGTCTGTCTATCCAGCTATCTGTGCCCGTGTCTATCTGTCTGACTGACTGTTGGACACTGCCTATCTGCATGCCGGATACTCCTCTGGCTCCTGGGCAGCAATGCAATGCTTGCAGCTGAGTTATTACATTCCAAAAGAAAAAAATGTTTTAAGCATCCAAACTTTTGAGGAAGATTAAAAGCAGCTATTTATAAATCACTTCTGCATGGTCCCCACTAAGCTTGCGTCTTGTGCCAAGGGTTGCAGGTTGTGATAACATTAGAATCATAAGCCGACATGTATGAGGAGCACGAGATGGAAGCACAGGGTGTGTTTGTTTTTGATGTGGGGGCAGAAAATTGCTCTATAATGAGGAGGGGTGCCAGGATATGAGATGGGAAGTGGGGAGTTGGAGACAGGATATAAGTTATGAGAACTGAACTAATGTCAGGAAATGCAAAGGTTGTTGTTGCTGCGGTTGTATGGGCTAAAACGTATCTCCCTACTATCGGCCGTGATTAATAAAGCCCGGCCAGGTCAAAGCACGACACCAAAGCTAAGGATGCCACCAACCATATCCTCGCTTTTTCTGGGGCTCAAATGAGTGTGTGTCGTATGTGCGGGAGAGTGTGTGTGTGAGGGGGTTAATAAATGTTGAATCAAACGCCGCACGAGACACTCACACTCCTTAAGGGTTGCCCATTAGCGGTGTGTGGGTGCATGGGGAGTTTATCAGTGTCTGGGTGATTTATGAAGTCAGACTCAATATCATCCACTTCACCCACACACATATGGACATACACATGTGCACACACCAACATGCATGGCCACATGCTCAAACACACACACTCACACGCATGCAGCGCGTGCACTCCTGGTCTCTCTCTCTCTCTCTCTTTCTGAAATGGAGGCAGATATTAGGCCAAAATTAAAGGTTTCACAGAGATTAACAGTGCGGATGATGAGATCGTCTCAGCCTCTTTTAATCTAATTCCTTTTTTTTCTCCGAGCCAGCATGATTCGGAAGTGGAACACAAGGTAAAAGATATCACCACAGAATAATACAGACATAATAATACTAATAATAATAATTATAACACCGCTACTAATGCTGATACATATCACAATATCGTAATAAAGCTAAATAAAAAAAGGTGTGAATTATTCCCAGAGATTCCTCGGGTACCTCGGCAATTACATGGCCAATTACTGGCGGAGTGTTTGAAGCTTTGACGCTGGACTTGTTTTTCACCATCAGCCACAGACTTCCACAGACATCAGTATCTCTGGTTGCTAAATTCACAGCCTTCCATAGAATTTACTTAGCCACGAGAAAAAAAGGAGGGTGCTTACAGTGCACTTCAGAGTGCGCCTGGCTTAAATGGGACCCCTTGTGGCTGTGTCACAGCTCCCTTCGTTAGGGGGCTGACTGTAGCCTGTAGTCACCACAGGCATCATTAGCCCTCTGTGAAACCACAGACTGAGTCTCATTCTTCATCTGCCTGTCTGCTGCCTCAACATCTCCGCTGCGATGCTGCTCCACGGGCAGAGAAAGTGAGTCCAGAGCTGATCGGATAAGAAATTCAAAAATGCAGCAAAGTTCAAATGTATTCAGTGAGCGAGCCACTTGAATTTGTGGCGTAAAGGTTATAGTCGAGGTTATTTTTGGAGGGCGAATTATTAGGCTACCTGTTCCGAGCAGAAGACGAATAACTATGGGCAAGTAAGGGTCGCTCTGAAGCTGCACTAGACTGTTAGGAGAATCAAGAACTTAGGGGAAAAAAGACTAAACTGTCAACGTTACGAAACATCATCGCCAGGAAATGAAATAAATAAAAGCACAGGACACATTCGATTAAAGCAACTGCTATTGCTAAACACACACCACCACTGCGGGCCTCTCCATATGGTCTTTTTAAGAGAGAATAATTTATCCCAAAGGGATTAAAGTGGGTTGTGATGAAAATAAAATAACGTATAAACATTTAAGTTACAGATCAAATGTGCAGGATGAATTCAAGGTTGAAATGTTGATTTCTGTTTCCCGTTCTGTACTGCCCTCTAATGGAAAACACTACTCAGAAATAAAAAAGAGGAGCTCTGACATCCAGAGCTGCAGCGAGGAGAGAAGACATACAGCATAATTAATTATGAGCTGAACTGAGTGAACGCTACATGAAATCAATTTTTAAATTAAATGCAATTAAAATGATGAAAAGGCTGGATTTGTCATTTTGAGATGTATTTATTTACCCATGTCTAGTGTAACATAAGTGCAGTATATAATACATAAGACGTCTCCGCTCTAGGTGGAGGATAAGGCGAGAGCAAACAATGAGATCTAAATGAAGACAAAACAAATGCTTCACTACAAAGCTTTGTAGCAGTAAAATTCAGAGCCTTTATCACTGGATGTTGAACAAAGCATTCACTTGGCAGGAAATTAAAAAACCAACGAGAGGTACAAAGACTAATTCTGCTTAGGAAAAAAAAACAACAACAACAACAATGCAAGAGACATATTTTTAAGGGAATAATAATTCTTTAGAAAAACCATTCCAGCACTATCTGGCAAACGCAACGGAGACCCACGGGAGCATATGTTTGTAATTCCTACTGTTCTCTGTTTAAGTTATTTTTGTACGTTCTAATTCTGCAACAACTCTGTATCACATTAACTATGCAGCATCTCTATTCTTAGATAAAAAAAAATAAAAGAAGAATAAACTGAATATCTACAAGCAGCAGTTGTTCCACGGATTGTGCCAAGCACGCTAAACTTTATGGCCCTGTTTGTGTTCTTAAAAAAAAAAAAAATCCCTGCCTTCTGTGTGTGTGTGTGTGTGTGTGTGTGTGTGTGTGTGTGTGTGTGTGTGTGTGTGTGTGTGTGTGTGTGTGTGTGTGTGTGTGTGTGTGTGTGTGTGTGTGTGTGTGTGTGTGTGTGTGTGTGTTACTGAATGAAGGACAGTTGGCCTCTGTCATGCTTTAGCCTTCCCTTCCCTGCCTCTCATGGGTAAGCAGCCATTGTTTGAGATGGTCGCCCTTGCCGCTCATGTACGGCCCACTCTGTCCACTGCTAGAGATGACTCGGTGGCAGGGGATGAGGAGAGGAACCTGGCACAGACAGACGGAGACAGAAAAATTCAACTCTGAGGAAATAAATAAGTTCGAGTTCTTCAGAATTACACAGGAACATTTTTTACACCAGCGGACAGAGACTTCTGGCTCCCACTCGTAAAATAAAAAGTTGTTTTCCAAAAGTATAAATTCAGGACAGATGAAGGAAAAAGCATATTTTGGTATAGGTATTTCAACTTTAAAAAAAACATATATATATATATCTATTTGATATAAGGATCAGAGATTTTACAACAAAACTATGATGTCTTAGAAAAAGAAAAGAAACAGAAATACAGATCTGCGCTTTTCTTTATCCTGAAGCTGACATTTATTGTCACAGCATCACAACAGTTGGAGGTGCTGATAGTAGATATGTATTATGTATGAAAGAATCTCTGATTTACCACATAAACGGTGCAACTTAAAAGTAACCAACATGCAGAACATATGAATCTGCACTTTTCTTTTTTTTTGTTGCTTTTTATGTTCGTGCACTGCATGAACACAAAGTGTCACATCCGAAGTGTCTGGTTTGATCCTGCACAAATCCACATTCAGGGTGATGGCTCAGTCTTTGGGTGTAAATGTTTTTTACTCTTTAATAGTGTAAAGCAAAGAAGCAATCAAAAATTAATGGGCAAAAACACCAGCAGGATGAATATTCAATCGAGAGGGTGTCAACATTAAGATCTGATAACCCTGTGATCATTAAAAAGAGGAAGTCGGTGAAGCGTTTACTCTTGTTGCAGACGACTGCCAGGGGGGTCCCGAGTTCTTTGTAAACTAAATGGCTGGAGAAAGATTAAACAAGCAAGCCTAAAACACTTCGATCATTGTGAATTCAGAACAAGAAGAGTGGCAACGGTTGGCATGAATCACAGCAATTATTCCCTCTAAAATATTCTTAATGTTGCCCCCATTGTCTTATCGTTATTATAAACACAAAATCATCCCAACTGCTGCTGCTATGTGACTATATTTCTCCACTTATCCCGACTTGATGGCTGCACCTCCAGCCTTTTATATAAAAGTTGGACATGCAGTGTGTCTCAGTTCAAATCCATCATTAAACCCGCTCCCATATCAACAGCAATAAAACTTTCCGAGCCCCAGATTAACCTTGCAGACAGAGAAATACTGCTCGAGTATTCCGATCAATACTGTTCCCCGGGTTTGGAGGGAGAGCAGGGTACCCTCAAGGCCTGCGGATCTGCCTCCTCACTTGGGGGGAAAAGAGCACTACACCAGGCTTATCAATACTCAAATCCTGGTGAAGAAGAAGTGCCACAGAGAGGCGAGGATCGATCGAGCACACTGAGCTTTTCACAGTTGAAGCCTGAGTGGAGCAGCGCTACTGACAAGTAATTGACACTGACAATCTGACTCTGGATCTGTATCAGGAGCTGAGGGCTCAGGCTCCCAGCCTCCCTGACGAAAGGAAGGAAATGTGTGTAAAACACGAGACCGAGAGCTATTATACAGCCTCCAAAAGCAGCGCCATTGGCTGATGTAATATCTAAAGAATATAAAGAAACTATTGCAAAACACAGCAGGTTAATGTGCATTTAATTGGTGTTTCAGATGACTGTTTGTATATAATAAATGTCTTTCTTCCTGCTTTACTAACAATAACAGTGCCAGGGCGAAAAAAAACAGCGCTGAGATGAGGATGCACACAAGCCTCTTCACTGCACATATGAGGAATAGCATCTCACCGGCTGCATTTCTGCACAAGAAGTGTTCTCCGGCTCACAGAGCACACCGGTGGTGCCCACAGCACTACATGGGCAGAGCTAAACGGGCTTTGATCAAAGGGTTTGATCAAAAGAAGACACACCACTTGCCCTCTAGCCCTCCATTTTGTACACAGTGGATTCATGGGCGAAATGATGCGGGCCAGGTTTCCGACAAGAAACGGAGATTTGCAGTGAACATCTACAGTAAAGACTTGAGAGCACAGGAACAAAAGGTGTGGGCTTAAAATTGTGCTGTAGGTAGACTTTTAGTTCTCCGTCGCGCTCAAAAGGAGGCGTTTGTTTCACCATTGCACATCTTCACACACACCTACTGATTAAATCCCACATCCTGCATTTTAAAATATATTTTCCTGGAAAACTTAAGTACTTTGTCATAAATTCAGCTTCCTCAAGTCATTAAAGCAGATCCGATGGGACTTATAATCCATTTCAAAATTGTTTTCGTTGTGAAGTTACAATTTGGAGCACAAATGTACGCAAAAAAACATGAATCTATTTCATATTTTGGAGCTCTCGTTTTATTTATTCATTCATTCATCTACCATAACATCCCTTCATTTAACCTTCAATAAGTAATGGGACTATAACATGTTGATGTAAAGCCTTTAAATCTATTGGAACTCATGTGTGGTATTCAGGTAATCCACAATTTCAGGAACATTTTATTGGAGAAATTAAGTGATAATTATCTTAATTATAGATTCCTCTGTTGATTATTCATTAAGTCTAGAGAGCAAATAAACAATATGTAGATCACAGTTTACAAGGTTCGAGGTATAATACCAAAACATATTGTGTTTACAATGAAATGAAACTGAAAAAACAGTTCCCATTTTAGAAACTTTACCAGAGATTTAGGTTTTTTTCAAAGTGAAATTGAACTGAATGATTATTAGATAATAAAATCATTTTAATCATTTAGTGCTTAATTGTAAATCTTCCTTTAATACTGTAGGAGATGTTATGGTGTTTGCAGTGCTATCGTCTAATTCCTTATTTAGTAATGTTAAAAATAATTCACTTTTTTCTTTAGTCTAGATGCAAAATTCAGGTTCAGAGTCATTCAAATCTGAAAATCATCTAAAATAAAGGTTACTTTCTCTACCTGTCTGAATAAAGTAAGTAAAATTGAACCCTGTCAATCAAAGTCAGCCACACTCACCGGGTTCCTCCTCATGGCCCCTCCCACCGCCCGCACGGCTCTGGGGGTTCCCGCCATCTCAGCGAGGCGTTTGTACGAGACGGTCTCTCCAAACTTCACATCCCTCAGAAGTACCTGCAGCACGCGGCTGGTGAACGCGTCTTCGCCACAAAGCAGAGGACAGACAGGGAGGAAGACACAGAAGGAGAGAACAGAGGAAGAGGGTTCCTCATTTAATTATACATCTACATGAGAGGCCGATGACAACAAGACAACACTTTAGTACAACGCTGATTTGTCTTTGAAACAAACTGGTGTTTTTTCAATTATAATCAAAAGTTTGACATTTTAATCCGCTTTAAACCTTTTCATCATGTCCAACCTCACATGTTAGAGGTCCATCTCTCTTCCAAGGGGCTCTGTAGGACTCCCTCTCTTCTCCTTACAATACTCATTAAACATCTAAATACATAGAAGTCCCTCAATTTGACCTTAGAACTAGCATTAACATGCTACACAAGCTGATGTGAGAAAATTATTTCTATGGCAGAAAAATCTAGGTTATGCTTTGAAAGGTCACAGCTAAAATTAAAAAAGTTCGCTCCTTCATTTAAAAGGATTAAGAGAGGCCAAAAAGACTGCAAATCTGCTCCAGATTTTTAATAATAATAATTTGAATGTTGCACACCATTTGTGGCAGTGGGATGACTTTGAGGTTAATCAGACCAATTTGTCCTTTTAATTGCTTTCTATTCAGAGTAGATTCATTATATCATCTTCACTTAAATGGCGGAATTCTTCAAATCATCCACAGCTTAACCGACCACATTAACGGCTTTGATTTCATTAGCACTTTAGCAGTAGCATTATCTTTTTTCCTCTGGATTAGCAGGCAGTGACTGAGAGGCATGTTTGTCTGGTTCTGATTTCTAAAAGATAAAAGGGGAAACTGTATTTGAAGCATCTCCGAACCTTGAGACATTGATGCAGCGAACAACACTTTTTTTTTGCACAGAGAACAAGATGGGGAACAATAGTCTCGTTATCAAGAGGGGGTGAAATTCTTCTAGTACATACATGTACTCAGTCATGAAAATTCAATTAGTGATCTCCCATTCTCTCTCATTTATATGGTCTAAGAGAGCACATGACAAGTGATCTATGAGAAATCCCTCTAAATTGGCATTGTGTGAAAACATGTCACACCCCTGTCTCTCTTCTACAGAGTGAACATCCTTTGCTCCCCAGGCTCCCCCGCTACCTTATAGTCACTCTCCGCTACACAAAGCCACACGAACAAGGCAATTTGCCTAAACTGGGGGGAATAAGTGTAAAACCTAAAGGGGATATATTTGATTGATGCGCACCCATGTGAGTTCTTTGTCTTGAACAAGGCCCGTAGGTACTGTTTAATAATTTTTCAGGTAATAATCACGCTGTCAACGAGATGACGGGCTGTTACGCAGACAGACTTAATGTTATGAGGAGATAAGATACACCCCTGAAATTTCCTTTATGCATTATTCTCCTTCATAAAGCTGGGATTTGGCCACATGATGAGCGTTGTTAATATTGGTATCTCGTTGTCACCGGTGGGTAGATGACAACTTGTCCAGGCTACAGCTTTGACAAATCCCTGTTGATGCGAACGTTATTGACAAACAACCAAAGTCACGCTGCTGAGCACTTTTGCCTACAAGGGGACTGAGCAACAAGCTACAGGGCTGTTTACACCTTCTATAAATCCTGACAGACGTTTTACATGGAAGGCTTTACTTCTCCGACAAATCTGGACAAAAACAAGTGTCTGCACTTTTATCTGCCGGCATAGAGGTTAAAGAACTTTGCCCTCATCAGTGTTTGTGACAGAGACTTCATGCGGGTCACTCGAGGTGACCAGCAATGATTTGGAGAGCAGTCCCCTAGCCCCATACTTCATAAAGGGGCCTAATACGCTGTGTCTGGGGTCAGGACCCTCTTTAGATCGGGGTGCAGTGATGTCAATTGTTTAAATAAAAGTTGAGAGGAACCACTTACTTGTTTACAGGCATCCCATAATTATGTCACAGGTCATTACCTACCATGAGGCCAGGTGATAGGACCACCGCAGAGGCAGGGACAGATTGAGCTAGAGTAAAATCGAACAGATCTAGTGATTATGAAGGCACTGACATATATTGATCTGCTCATAATTTTGTAGATGAGAGCAATTTGGAAGTAAGAAAAAATACTATAATAAACTGAAATCCATCAGCTCAGCTAATGATAGGTTTTGGGAGATGCCTTCCAGCTGACAGTCACCTCAAACGTGATTGTGACAATAAAAAGACAATAGTAGAAATGCAGCTACCTCATTATCCTTTGTGTCTAATGGGAGGGAAGACTTTGACTCCCAGTCAAAGTGTCTCTTGAGTCTGGAGGGATCTATACTTTTGAAGGCTGACGGGGTGCCCATGATTCTCTGATTATTCGATATTCTGAAAACGTTCATTTCCCTAATTCCTCTCCACATCACAGGGGCGAGTCCTGGTGAGTGTCTCATCTCGCCCTGTGCTGTGCACAGGGGGAGGTTCAGCCTCCTGCAGGAACACAGTCATTTGGGCTTTGAAGAGCGCCCTTCCCCCCCTTTGCCTGGCCCCCTCCCTGCATATTCCCTGTGCCGCTTACCGAGACTAAGATCCTCTCGTCTGTTACATATGGATGTATAATTAATGAGATAAGAATATGCATCGTTTTGAGAATCCATGATGGTGTCTGTGTTTTTGGAGGGGGCCATGGGAGTGCACACGCGCACGCACTCACACAAACACACACAAGCTCATTGCGCACGACATGCGCACACACTCGCCATTCCTCTACCTCCGACGACCAGACTTGACTTGTGTGTGATGTTGCACATGACAATCAGTCAGGCGGCACAGAGAACTCCTCGCTTCTCCTTTCATGTCACCTCTGTTGCTCAGGTATATGGTGACAGCTAATATGAAAAGTGGCTTGTTTTGTCAGAAATGTGTAAATAAACATGGCAACACTTCAAGTGAAGGTCACAACTCAATATTACATGACAAGTGCTGCGAGAGCGCTGTCGCGTTCAGGTTCTCCCACAAGATAACTGAGCAAACAAAAGTTGGTTGTCACAGATTGTAATGACCTGATTAAACTTGCATTTTTTTCCCAGGCAGGCGGCAGCTGCTTGACTTGATCGAGTATGAATTTGAAAGCATGAAGGCAAGAAAATAATCCTTATTATTTGTGAATTAACAAGAAAAAGAAAAAAAAAGAAGCCTTCTATTTTCCTCTCTCAAAAGACATATACTCCTGATGCTCACATTTAACATTTTTATACTGGCATGGCCTATGGTTCTGACTACTGAGAGCAATCCAAGCCTAAACCCTGTATTTACTGAGCCCCAAAACAACAGGCGAGGGAGAGAGGTGGAACACAGCACAATCACCTATTCAGATCAGGTACTAATGAAGAATTCCATCTATCCTGAAATTTAATTAAAACCCCAAAGACTTCAGATGAGATGCGATTTGAAAGAGCCTGGGGCTGGTACACAAGCACTTGGTGGCGAAGGGAATCACACTGAAAGTTGATATCGTAATTGGTCCTGATGTATTTCTGCATTGCCTTTGCGGGAGCGTGGGACTCATAGCTGTATACAGGGTCTCGATGGAGTACCTGCTCATTGAAAATGCCATCACTCAAGCACCGCAGATCTGCATGAAATTAGAGAGCAACTAAGGCCTGATTGCAGGGGAAGAGAGGCACAATTGTTAAATGCATATATTAGAGGGTTTTTTCCCTGTGTAGGTGTGGTTCTGGGTCTAAATGAGCACTTCAGAAAATGTTGAGGTTTAAATGCAATGAGCATCTCAGTGTGACAAAGAATTCACCGGTAATTGTTTAGAAAACGGCACGATAAGTTTATGATTTGAAAAGTGAGTTGTCAGCCTGCGAGTACTGTTTGTTTCCTGGAAACAAAAGCGCCAGGGATAATTAATTCCTAGTTTGTTTTTTTTCCTGAGCACCCTCGATCATTCACTCCGCGGTCAGCACCACTGGTTGAAATGGACACTAATTGTTCATTTTTTGGGGAGGGCTCATTTTACTCGCCCTAGGTGAGTGGTCAAGCCAACAATAAGCTCATTCAAACTTTTACCACTATTCACATGTTGTCATTGAAGAAAAAAAAAGCTTCCTGTCTGAAAATGTCAAGAGTGGAATTCGATCAGTTTCAAAGAATGTGCCAAGAATCATGGAAAAGCTTGCCAAGACTAACACGCGTGGTAAGAGCTGCCACAGATTACTGAACCAAGTTACAGCTCTGTGTTCTGTTCTCTCTCCTTTCACTCACCCACTCACGCGCTTTTCCTCCGCTCTCGCACTCTCCCTCTCTCAGCCATAAAATACTTCATTATAACACAGTGAGCCAGTGAGTGTAAGTGATGTAACTGACAATTAAGAGTGAAAGCCTGATCCCAGTCATGGCTCTGCAAATATTTATCCATGACAGACCTCCTTGCAGGGCGGGGTGGTGAAAGGCAGGGAGCGGGAGACTCCCAGTGGTCTGCGGCTCACTGAAGTACGCCTGAAGCCATTCAACGCAGCGCTGCAACTCGGGGCTCGTTTCTGCCGGGCTGTCGTTGACCACACAGCTCAGGGGGGCCTCGCCGCTCCTGTGAGGGATATAAGGCAGGATAGGGAGTTGAGGTGGGGATCAGAGGAGCAATCATAATACCCAATTCTTGCTTGAATAGTGCTAAAATATGTCACAAGTGTGCAATAACACGCCACGGATGAAACAGATGCAAGATGGCATCATTTGCAGAGTGAAACTAAAGTTGTTAATCAAGACGTGTTTAAAATCTTAAGTCCCACATTTCAGCTTTTGGGCTTTGACGAATATCAGAGCTGTGAAAGAGGGAAAGAAGCCTGAGAAACTATAAAGACGGTAATCTAGGCATTTGTTCCAGAAGATAAACAGTGTATTTATATGAAGTGCAAGATGATAGAGTATGAAAGAAAACATTGTCGGGTCATGAGGAACGGCGCTAACAGTTTATTTCAAACAACTTTAAGGAAGCAGAACCAGTTTGTGGAAAGAAAGGGAGTTTTCAGAAGTCTTGCAGCTGCTACGGAACAAAGTTAAGAGCAGCGTTAACAACAGTTTTAACTCTGCTTGGGTCTAGTTTATAGTTCATGACAAGAATAAATGGATTTTTTGGCCAGAGTGGTGCTGGCCAGCAAAGCACTACACTTGGACGTGCATCTTAGCATGAGTAGCTGCTTGGAGGAATTTGCCGATGGTTGAGTTGGCATCACTTAACAGCTGAATTTCTCTCCGCTGCTGACCACCCCCCAGGTCAATGCAAGCAGACTGACCCATATTTGACACTTAAAGACCCTACTGGGAAGGTCTTCTCTTAGCATGTGCATTACTGCAAAGTGGACCTCAAGCTGTGTTGTGGATCTAAAGCAGTCCGCCAATTCCATTAACTGGTGTACACGACTTATAAATAAATAATATCACCATTTAAGTGCCCCTTTTTCAAAATTGGCTTATCCTGTATGGTATTAATAATAGACATTTACTTTGTTAAACACACAGACCGTCTCTCTCCTGCCCGCCGTAGCAACACGGCCCTAAAGTGTTTTTACACTTCTGCAGGTCACAGTTTGAGCAACGTTTTATATTGGACATGTGAAGCTGAGGTTTACTGGAGTGTTATGACTGAGCAGGTCAGTTTTCAGGGAGCCGCTCTCTCTGCTAGTTTGTGGCTGTGTGATGAAAGTCTCCCGGGTGCCGTTTAACAGTGGGTGTAAATACAGTAAAAGGTGTAAATACTCTCATTTCTAAATAAACCACACAGCAGTTTATAGTCGAGTGGTGAAAACTCGGAAACCCACCAGCGGGTCCTGTGCTGAGACCCGCTCAAACAATGGCCATGGCTCATGGCAATCTCTGTCGGCATGGGTGAGTGCCCAGCCAGCCCCTACTTGTCATTGTCTCTCCTTGCTGCCCCCCCCCCCCCCCCCCCCCCCCCAACCCCGCTCTCCCTCCTCATTTCCCCCTCTCTATTTCTCTATCCTCCCACTCCAGCTCTTTTGGCTCCCCACCACCTACACCCCCCCAACCCACACCCACCATCCCCCCTCCACTCTTTCTCTGTGC
Organism: Eleginops maclovinus; assembly: GCF_036324505.1. Taxonomy (NCBI): domain Eukaryota; kingdom Metazoa; phylum Chordata; class Actinopteri; order Perciformes; family Eleginopidae; genus Eleginops; species Eleginops maclovinus. The sequence continues at coordinate 16,856,379 of NC_086370.1, forward strand.
AAGGATCTTCAGGCCACTGTTCCCTCTCTGCTAACCCCCCCTTCGCCTCCTCCCACCTCCACCGCCTCCTCTACCCCTCCGCAGCCCCTCTTTCTCTCTGAGAGGATGTTCCAGCCGCTGCACACTGACAGCTCGGGGATATTGTGTGTGGAAATGTTCCTGTTGGACCCGCAGGCCCTTACAATCTACTGGACAAAGGCTAGAGCACCTTTGCTTAAGGCTTGGCACCTTTGACCTCCAGCTCACACTTCAGACTTGTCACCGTGGCTAATTTTCCTCTCCCCTCAGCCTCTCCGTTATGGATGCGCCGGCTTCAAAGGTGTTTCGAGTGAAACAACATTGACAGTAGTAAAAGTTAATGCAATGCAGTACATGTTATGGCCGGTAAACAACACCAAAATAAATAAATAAAAGTGGAACAACATCAGTCGAGCTGAAGTCTGTCACCTCGAGGTGCAATGGGGGATTGTTTTTAAAGAGCATGTGGGCAGTGGAGATGCAGCTCCTGCTCTGGCAACATTTCCAGTCGCTTCAGTGAATTACAAATCAAGCAGCATCATATCATGTTTAGAGTGTCCAGACTGGCACATTAGAAACTCTGCCCTTCAAATGTTAGATTAGAGATGTGTGAGAAATGTTGGGTTTATCACAAAGAAACTCTAAAAGTAGGAGCAATATTTATATTTATTGGCCGATTTTTAAACAACTGCCATTTGACAAAATAACCGAATCTTAATTAGTAGTGATCAGAAATAGTATTTATATGACTGTTTCACAAATCAATTCAGTATAGATTTGGTTAAAGCTAAATTGTTATTTATTATCTTTTGACTAGTGAAATTCATAAAAATGTTTCAGTGTCCTTGAGGCGTTTACTATTTCATCACAGGTAAGGAAATAGGAAACTAATTCCAAACTAGCCAGGATCTGCTGCACTAAAAGAATATTTCCCTTGATAGAAGATTGTGATTTGAGAAAATTTCTAATATTGTGCTCCTGTCACAATCAATTTCCAATTACCATAAATCATTGCAGCGTAAAGTGGGACTCATTTGGAGTTCTACCTATTTTCCAACTCTAATATAAAGAATGAATTGAGCATTTATATAATGTTGGAGGTTATACCATTCATCTTGGAGGAAACAATCAAAGGAGACAAAGGAACTAAAAGAAAAAAAAGAATAGCTAGAATTAAATTTGTCAATTTCCTTTGGCATATCCTGTATCTTTAGTTGCACAAGACTTCAGTAAGACTTTTTCTATCAGCTGCAGACGCAAGAATGGAACAGGTTAAGCACAGGATCTAATTGAAAGGAATCTGGCGAAGGGTGTAATGGTATATTGCACAAAAAGGGGAAAAACTCAGAACTCATGCCTCCATCCTGTGAAGCGTGATGGCGTTCATCCTGACTCGATCGGCTGTCACTTTTGACACAGCCTGCCAGAGTTCTCCTTCACCGATCATGGGTAACATGGCGGGTCAGAGGATGAAATAGAAAAGGCCAAGAGCAGTCCAATATTTTCCTCAGCCTTATAGCTGCAGATACTTAACTCAGAGACGTCAAAGACTCAAGAGAGCATGAAAAAAGCCTAAAATGACTGTCTAAAAAGGGAAAAAAATACAGCATGTCTCTATGAATGTCAAGATCCTGATGGTCTCTGAGCCAAAGGCTGTGATACAATTGTAAGCCACTAGCTCAATGCAGCGCGTTCAACCATTTGAAGATCATTCAGATGCCTATCTAGCCACTGCAGCACTAAAGTGGAGAGCTTTCCGAGTGGTAAGCTGTGAGGAATGCCTCCTTTTTCTGTTTTGGGGCACAAGTTTTGTGCTCCGCTGTTTCAAAATAAAAACAACTCGGCCGGATAAACTGCTCTCCAGATATCCAACAACTCTTATTAGCGAATGTCTGCCAAAGAGGCCGCAACACTCAATCCAATACATAAAGGTGGTGGTAAAATACTGCAGAGTAGGCAACAAAGCACACAACAATTAGGTCTTCTCCCAACTGGCTAGCCACAGGAGTCAGTGAAGGCATGTATTACCAGAGCCCTAACTCTTACTCCATTATGTAGTGTATCCACACCCCGACGCAGCAATGTTTATCTACAACAGACTACTGAGCAGTTTCAAATAGTGTTTTTAGCCTCTATTCTCAAGTGCCATAGCAAGAGATTCCAATTACCCGAATGGTAAGGAGCCAGTGAGGGAGGCATAAAGTACATTAGGGATCCCCTGTAACTGCAGGGACCTTTTAGAGCCTCCACTGAAGAGGGCCGAGAGACTGGAGGGACAGTGACCCTGCATGGATAGCCTCTGTCAAAATTTGACCACGTCAAGCACAAAGGCATTATGGGAATCCAGTGTCACCAAGTCCTAATTACTGTCTGTGTTCAGAGCAAATTACTGCCTTGTTCCTCTGATTAGCGAGGAGGCTAATCTTCACCTGTGTACGCCAGCACTGCTGAGGGCCCTTGAGTGTTAGCGCTTCGTCTTCTGTAATTTATTTTTAAATCAGTGCCCGCTCCCAAGAGTTTTGAGTGTTTTGTTGTGAACCGCTTACCATGATCCCCACCACCGCCCCCTCACCCCTAAATCCTTGACTAAATCCTTGTTTGGTGCCGCAGGAAGATAAGCAAGAACAACACTTGGGCATAATTGACTCGTACTCCTCTCCAAGATGTCAGAGCGGAATCATCTCTCTGCATATTGCCTCGGTATGTCACACACTGTACACTTCTGCATGTTGCAGATATAGAATCCAATCAAGTTCTAAAACAAACCAGCACAACCCTTGCGCCGGGAAAAAACTTCCCGGTCGACAGCGGGGGGGAAAAAAGGAAAAAAAAAAAAACTGCAAGGAGCTGCTTTTAGCTGCGTCCCTGCAGTGAAGGGTAACTCTCGCTCGGCTTACGTCCTCCTGGAGGTTCTGCTTTGAAAACCACAACATTTGCACATTTTCAACCGAGCGAATGTTAGTGTCTCGTCTGCGTGGGGCGGTTTACAGGTAGTGTGTTACACAGGTGTTGGTTTACACAGGAAATGGCACATGCAGCCTGATTGGGATAGTCCCGAGAGACGGAGGCATAAACGTAGAGCACAGATGGGTCCAAGGGCCACTGGGAGCAGCACCTTAATGAATACGCAGCTGAGTACTACACTTCATAACATGCAAAACAATATTCTAAGGCCGCAGTAAAAAATAGAACAAAAATCATCTGAATATCATTACACAATGAATTATTCATACCGTTTCTAAAGGGACCACGTCAAAAAGTCTCCCCCCTGCTTTATTGATGATTTCATTCAATATCTCAGCAGATGCTTGTTTATATGACAAAGCATTTTAGTTACCAATGTAAGCAGTTTATTAAGCACACAGTTGTGTCAACATAATAACAATTTAAACTCATTAAAATTATGTGTCAGACTAAATATAAAATAGAGAGGAAAAGAGAGACGGAGAGGAGGAGAGGGGAATTCTAGTGGAAAAAAAATAAGTTGTTGATATGGTTCCCGGTGTGTGAGCACATCATGTAAACAGGCCCCAAACAGGGAACACATTTACCATACCGCTATTCAGTGTGAACCAGGACATTGATTCACAACACTACACGAGTGTGAGAAAAACGATAAATGCATCACCTCAGATATTTCACACCAGCGTTGGTAGTGTGTAAAAGCTGTTGTGACAGCTTGGGTATTAGGGCTGGATAGATGGAAAATGTCTGGCTGCTTATGAATGCCAATGTGAATGGGGTGACGGGTTTGACACAAAAACACTCCACCTCAGAACAATTAGGCTGTTCTCAGGCCCCATCCAGTGTTGTCAGTGATAATGGAAAGCTGTGAGGATAACTGGTGATAAATAGACTTTAACACCCTCCTCCTTAAGACCAATGCAGTCCTGCAGTCCTCTCATATGCTTAACTAATCATGAGCATGGCCAGCAAAATTCATACAAAAGACTAATTACTGTTGTACTTCACTTCAGTCTCAAAGGCCTCTTATATAAGGACTTGGGGGTTCTCTTGCCTCTTTTCTCCTCTTGATGAGTATTTTTTTACAAGTAGGCCTCATGCTAGACAAAAGCGTTTAAAAATTGGTGATTGCTTTCATCCGCTTTAATTACATTCAGAAATGGCATTTCTGCCACATAATACACCCCTATTGTTTCAGAATTATCTGGCTTGGGGAGTAAAATCTACAATATTTGACGATGCTCCCGAGCTAAATCGCCTCTTGAAATTGAAATATGCAGCTGAAATACAAAATAAAAAGCCAGCCTTTGCTGCTGATATAGTGGAAGCTCCTTGGCTTTCTCCAGAATTCTATTATTATGCATATCCAGGTAGAAAGTTAATTAACCCAAAGCTTAAGCTAATTATGGTAGCAGAATGCTATCAACCAAACGCTTTCAGTCAGACAGCTGTCCAGAATTTCATTTGCTAATCATTTGTCTTTTGCCAGAGCATATGGTGCATTTCCCCCCTATCACAGCAACAACAAACAGATGAAAATCATTAACTAAAAACAATGTGCAATGTGAAAAATTAGACACGGATTTATAAGGCTTTGTGTCAGAGAAAAAAAGGCGGATTTATGGCCTGGGAAATATAATGATAATTTTTGGTTTTAGCCACTTAGGATTTTAGGCAGACCATGTGACTCAAGTGTGCTGGGAATTCAGATGCACAAATATATTGTTTATATCTATATGCAAATGAGGCTGAGAAAGAGAATGTTTATCCGTGTAAAATTAATTACAATTTTCTATAGGAGCATGTGCGAAGAGCTTGTTCCTAACAATTTTTAGCTTCTAGCACATTTTGTGCCTGTTTTTAACAACACAATATTTTTATGTTGTTAAAAGTAGAAATCCCTCAGCGCTGAATTAAATCAATTATTTTCCAAGAAATGTTTCATGCATTTTTTTTCCTTTCTTTTCATAAAAACACATCATAGTGGCTGTTAAAGGGTGATTGATATCAGCATTGCCTTGCGACATTATCAGGCAATAAAGGCTACTCAGGTTCTAATGCAACATGTCATACACAGGCTCCTGTAGTACATTTCTATTGAGGACCTCACAAGCTAAATTGCTTTTTTCCTGCTCCCCCACATCTCAGCCAGCTTGACAGACAAATTGATCAAAGCATTGTAAAATAATATGCTCACAAAATGTCTCGGGGCAGTAGTCCAGCCCTTTTTTCATTTTTCACCCTAATAAAAAAGTACTCTATGATTTCCTCTGTATTATGTGTCTGTGCTCTCTGTGAATGAGGCAAGAAGCATCATATTTCAGATAATAGTAATCTCCTGTAAACAAAATGCGTATATTTTTCTGTGAACGCAGAGGCCATGCTAAAAACTAAAGGGGGGAAAAAGCTGGTTAACAGGGAGGCTGGTGCGTAGGGCCCCAACAGGGGTTGTTGAGATGTAATGAATTTGTTCATCTGATGGTGCCTTCAGGGCTGTCGTTAGACTGGCAGAGGAGGTTGATTTTGGGAAATGTTCCTAAGATCAGTTAGGAAGCAAAAGGGGCTTGAGACGTTTCTATTAGAAAGAGCTGACGGTCATGGTGTGTAAGCAATACTTCAAGGGCGTTTATGTAGCTATAATGGCATTTATCAATAACTATCTATCAATGCCAGGAATGCTATTGTTGCTGCACCGGCTGTTCAACACCAACCAATAGTGAATGCTTAAAAAAAACCATAGAAAGCAAACACAGTCGTATAAGCCGGCAAAGCTTTGAATTGCACACAAATATACTACTGTAGGTCTTACTTTATGTTATGCATAGATGTTATCTATTTCCCTTATCCAAAATATGCGCTTAGAGATCATTTATCACACTGACTTCCTAAGCCAGCAACACACCACATCCAAAGCTGGAAAGAGCCTTGTTTAGTATGTCATAAATAAATCAATGGAAATGGCTGATTTGAACTATTACTGCTACAGGCAGGCTTTTGTGAGATCTACATGTAAAGCCGGTTGCAAAGATAAGCCTATATTTTGTCACTTTATCTCGCCTCCCTTAATGCCTGTTTACATTGTGTTACTCCATATATCTGAGGTGGCTCTAGTTCCCCTGTCGTATGACAATAACATCGCATTGAACTGGTCGTGATAAAATCTAAACATTTTGTTTAATGATTTCTCGCTCACACCTTTATACAGACAGCGATGTGATGTGATCGGAGCATCACTTATGACCGACATAGCAAATGATATTAAACTGAGAAATGATCTAGTGATGCGAATCATTAAATTCATTTGCATATTCCTACTGAACCTGAACACACAAATTAAACCCTGTTCACAAGGAGACGGAGAAAGGTGCTTGCGCATGGTTACAGGACATCTTCCATAATCAAAATTCCATATTATTAATTTTCTTCCTTCAACTCATTAACAACAAGTGGAATGTTTTTACTGCTTGATGAATTTTAGGAAATAGCAGACAGTCGGGAAGGAAACACATGTTGAGGTATAATATACAAAATCATTAATGGGTTTCCATAAATTAGAATTTCAACATACATTTTCAAAAGGATAACTTCCTATCTGGGTGAATTGGAAAATGGTTTAATTTCCCAAACCATTCAAGTTTGTCAAATGCGAATCTGTGGTACATGGATATTTAATTTCAATCTAATCAAAACTAATCTGAGATGTAGGATGCAGACCTGTACAACTAAGGAATGAGTACTTATTAACGCCGAGTTTAATCAGATTCAGTCGCTCCAGTAAGACTGTCAAGATCCTAACAATTTTGAGGAATGGGTAAGGCATGAAATGCAATCACATATTACATTTCTGAGTGTCGGTCTACAGCCAGAACTACTGCATACAACTTGAGGGGAACATAAATAAACAGGAGCGAACAGTCCCTGCTCCCCATGGCCTTTGCTGACCCTACAGACATCCGCTCTAATCAACTCCCTTGAGGGTAATAAACAAGTTATTTTCTGAAATTTCAAATATACTGCAGGAAGAATCACAACCACATGCCATCAGAAATCTAATTTCAAGCCCAACTGTATTCTAGTGCCCCTCATATTTCTAGTGCCTGCTCATATTTGCCCAACTTTCTCCAGGATATTTCTTGTGGGATCTACAAAAATGCCCTGCTTCCAATGAGGAATGGTAGCACTCCATCACAGGAGTGGATTCTGTCCGCCTGTAAATTTCACACCTTTGTTTATCACGTCACCAGCCCGGCTGTTGTACAGTACCTTTCAGCAGGTGCGACATCCATTAGGATCTGGATGGTGTGCACACCATTCTCACATCCTCTGACTTGGATCGTCCCCAGGGGGCTCAGCAATGAGATGGTCTTCTGAGTGCACTGGCTCTCCCTCTGCTTCTTCATCTCGCTGCCCTGGTAAGGAAGCACAAATTACACTGCGTTCATTGACATATTCATGTGGCAACTTTCACAATTTCCCTCATATATTTGCATTGAATGATCTATTGAAAACCTAGCGGGCCACCAACGGATGATGACTTACATATTTGAACACCTAGCCTCCAAACAATGTCATGATGTGACTTGATCCCTACATTACTATCCAATATTTCTTTTGTGCATGGAAAAGAATACGCCTATCTAACCAATAAATCGCCCATTTTTTCCCCTCTTTCTGTTCTATATATCACATAAATGAGAAAAACAATGCAGTCTGTTCCCTTGTCTGGTGGGGGATTCCCAAGATAGCTCGACATTATTTTCAATCCGTCATTTTTGGTTGATGGTCGGGATGTTTTTCTAGCATTAAATTTGTTCCTTAGGGTGCAACTCCGAGGGGATTCTGGTTTCCAGCCCTTAACAACAGCAAAAACGTGCAGCTTTTCTGACGACTGAGATGGATACTGGCAATAACCAGACAGCAGTTCCTTTTTTATTTTTACTTTGAGGGAAGGAGAGATGATTGACTATGTTATATGTGAGTTTTTGAGAGATGGGGGTTATAATAAATAAAGGTCACATTGATTGCAAGAGATTCAACCACGGAAACCTTTCCTTCATGGAACCTTGATCTGAAAAGTGTCTAAAGGGTACAAATACAATACATCTCTTACTCTCGCTTTTTCAATTTTTATTAGTACACGTAATTCACATTCATACATTTAAAGTCACACGTTTGTTGTATGATGTGCTGCAAAAATCATTATTTCAGTAATAGATTGTATTACTAATTAGTTTCATTATAAATCAACGACTTTAAAGATACAGTTAAAATACTTTATATTTTCAGAAAATGGTGAAAAATGTCAATTGCATTTTTTCCAGAGTGCTATTTCCTACGGTTTGCTCTGACCAATAGTCCAGAACTAAAACACCTATAGTTTGCAGGGCATTTAAAAAAGAGAAGAAGTAGAAATCTTCAACTGTGAGACTGTAACCAGAGAATAATTGCATGTTGAACTGTATGGCCTGCTAACTACTTCATCAGGCAATACAAAAAAACAACTGGAGCTCAAACAATTAACCGATTAATTGCAACCAGCAGTTCATTATTTTAATTGTCCTAATTGTACTTATTTATCCTACGAAAAAATCTAAACATTTCAAACTTCTGCAATGTGAAGACGGTCTGCTTTCCTTTGTCTTATGTGACAGTAAAATGACATTTTGAGTTGAGCTGTGTGTTAGACAAATACATTTAACAATTTAAATGTGTCACCTTGAGCCTTTGGTAAACTATTTTCACATTGTATTTACCAATTAATAATACAACATATATTGTAGTTGCAAGTCATAGACAACCAATTAATACATTTTGAAAATACTCTAGTGCTGCATGCAGCTTGTACTTTTTAATTTCAAGAATAGATTTTTCTTTTTCATTTAACAAAGGTGATGTGATAAGAAGTATTCATGCATTTACAGTATTTCATTTAGACTTTTCAGTTGCACCCCCTCTTCACACACACACACACACACACACACACACACACACACACACACACACACACACACACACACACACACACACACACACACACACACACACACACACACACACACACACACACATCTGTCATGGTATGCGATCACAAATGCGTCTGCTTCAACTTTCTTGTTTCTACTCTTGCAGCTCTCACTGTATTCATCGGGGGTTTGCCTGAACTGACAATAAAGGCGAGAATTTTCTGAGCCAAACAATGGTACAGTGCACTTTGGATAAGCGCTGAACACACTGCCTGCCATTTAGCAAGCTGGTAATAGACTCATAGATAGAATAATGGACTTTGGCAATAATGGCCTGGCTAATAGTCTACACTGATTAAAAATAATGCTCTCATGTTTGTTTTGTGCCGTTTTTGGTGCACAACACTAGTCTAAGTGACTACTTGAATGTTCGGATGTTTACACAGCTCTTCACGGTGAGGAACAACAAACAATAAGCAGCTTGTGTTGTTAAAAATCACTGGCAGCATCCCGGTGCTCGTCAATCATTTGACTCGTTTCTCATTACAGTAGTTCCTGGTCAAACCCGCGTGATTAATTGAGTAGAAAGTGACTGTGTAAATCTCGCATTTCTCCATAATGTGCGATTTTATGTGGAGTCAATTCATGCCGAAATCTACACAGATATCTTCGCAAATATGTAAGTGTGAAACTATTACCAAACTGCAAGAAACACACCTTTTAAAATACGTGGGAACTTAAAATGTAATAAAGACAAGCAGAGGTTCGTGAGGTAAGGCCTGCACGAACTTACTCTCAGTAGTTTGACAATATACGGAATATACTTTCTAACCGGATGTTATGTCAGGCTTTGTTCATCTAACTTTAATTTGTAAATCAGCCCTGTATCTTACAATGAAGCCTTTTTGATCCGTACGGCGTTTGAACGATGCCCTCTCCTCCTCTCTGCAGAACAAACGTGACAGAAAGTCTTCCTGTTTCCCGAGACTGCGTGATCGAGCCGGCCAATCACAGGAAGCAGAAGTCACATCTCGCTCCGTGATTGGCCGATATAAAGTCCTCGCCCCTCCCTCTGCCAGGGACAGACACAGAAGGCTTGACTAATGGTTCTCAAATTGGGATTTGGGGTCCTTCAGGGGGTCTCCAGTACACTAAAGACTAGTAATGGTAGTTATTTAGATATTTGATTTGCTCAATATTTTTAAAGCAGGAAAAAATATGATAATGCATATTTTGAGCATTAATTCCAAACACTGTTTTCTTTCCACTTATAGCTGAGACATTCCTGTATCTCCAGTGACAGTCAGGTCTTCAGGGTCCCAGACATGGTGTTTGCGGAAACAAAAAACCACCTATGTTCTGCCAACAACCAATAACATCTTATGTATTACTAATAAAGTCAGCATGATAGTATGAACAACACATGGGTGCAGTGCACAATCCTTTTTATTAGAGTGTTTGCAGTTTAAAGGAGAGGTATAGTGGCCTTTTGTTGCCTGGAGCAGCAGTAGATTTAACTGAAGCATATATTTTAGTCATTATGACCAAGTGTGTGGCATCAGTCATGTATTGTTTAAAAGTGTCTGTTGTCCTCTGCAGCTTTATTTTTTATTTCTGTGGTGCCTTCAGCTCTCTGCATGCCTCCGTTTGGAAGTGTAGGCCGGTGTGGGCCACAGCCCACACCCCATCTCAGCGGTGAGGGTGGGAGCGGGGGAGAAAACGCCACCCCTGCAGAGACCATTTTGAAATCTGTGAGGATTTCCGTGCCATCTGGACCCGCTGCCAGTCTGCCCCAGATAGTAAGGGTTGGCAACGGTACCCGACGGTGCAATATGGCTCTCTCTTTAATGAACTACTAACTGTCCCCCGTTTTAATTGATGTGACATTTGAGCCATTTATCTCTGACATTTCAATGAAGGATGATTCTCAGCCTTGCCATTTACTTTTTTGTGCTATTTTCTAAGAGTCATTTGCATTTTTCTGCTCTAAACCTGCTTTTTGTCTCTCATTAGCTAATTAGAGAGCAACATGCACAATTAATAAAAATGAACATAACCTAGTTTGATATAGGCTTGATGAGGGATAATCAGAAAATCACTGTTTTCTTAATATTGATCAAAAATGATGTGAGGGGCTACCTGTGGTAAAAGGTGACTTCGATAAAGCCTTGTGACCTTTACCCACATACCAACATGTAGCCTACAGTGTGGGACAACTTATGTTCGCAGCATGGGGAGAATCAAGCTCAATTAATCAGCATATGATTGCAGTAAGCAGCCCCCTCTGCTGGATCTTCTGAGCCATACTGTTTGAAATCATTTTAATGCTGCATTCAGTGGCCAGACAATTATCATATGTGGCAGGCGGGGTGGATGTTTTTTGCGTTTGCTTTATTTCATTTAGAGGAAAACATTTCTAGAATGTGCAAATTTAGAACTATTTAAATACATGTTTTGCTTTTTGTCATTCTATATTTATTGTATATTAATTTTAATTACTGCTGGCATATCAAAGCTGTTTGGCACATTTCATGTTTATTTATTCTGATAATTGCAAATAATTTACTTTGAAAACAGGAAATATTTTAGCCATGGGTTGTTCAAATAAACGGCCTAAAGTGCGTGTGAGTGACATTACAGTGTGGTATACGAAAGGTTCCAGCCTCAATTGTTTTCCATAATGACACGTCTTTTTAATCTTTTTAAGATATCCTTTAAAAACACGGCTGCACTGATGACGACTGTTCCTTTGATTGTGAGCGGCATCATTGCCAAGGTGTGGTGCCCTGTCTGTGTTGGCAGCCGGGCTGATATCTTTTGTTTGAGACTCAAAGAGCTCTTTTTCCTGTTCAGTTTCCCTCACTATTTTTGTTTGTGTGAGGTGTTGATGGACTTATATGTTGCACAGTTTCCTTTTAGTGTACAGCACCAGATGTTTGTGAGAATAACAACCGTAACCTTTTTTGTCATAATGACAGAAATTGTTTATTAGCAGTTTTGTCCATCCGGTAATGTATGATTGTCATAGCTCACTCAAATACTGCCTGTGTGTGTCTTGCTCTCTTTTCCTGTGTTCACAATCTCACTCTCGTGTTGGCGTGGGAGGAGTTGAAGTCATTTATGATATCAGATATTCTCTAGGAGAGCAGGAAAGTCCTGACAGACTGAACAACCACCATCCTCTCACACAGTGCTGTGTGTGAGTGTGCATTTTAATCAGGAGAAATGGCTCTGTGGGCCTCACATTGCACATCGAGGAGGTCTGGGTGTTCTCATTGTGTATACCCAGTGTACAGTAGATGTTATGTCTGTTCCTCTAAATCAAACCATGGGGCAGGGACGAAAAAGGCAAACTGTTATTATGTTCTTTTTACTTTGACACTTTGTTATTCCACTCCTCTCAAAAGAATTAGCCTGATCATCGTATAAGCAATGCCGCAATCACAGAGACGTGACCAAATTTCTCTGTACCCTCTAGTGCCCACTTATTTAGTGTGCCTGTGTGCCTCTGTCCCTCCATCTCTGATATGATGTGGCTTCTCTATTTTACTGTTGACATAGTGCTATGAATGTCTGAGCACTTTGCAAATGAAGAGGCTTGAACTCCTGACAGGCAGTGTCGCCGGCACCATGACACACTGGCCCGCACATGCTGTGCGGCATAATGATGACATTAGGATCCAGTGATAATATCAGGACGCACTTCAGATAAATGACTGATAAACCAGGGGTTGTGCCTCTCGTATTACACGCTTGACAGAGCAGCTAATCAGTGTCCAAGTGACTGCTATTACATAAATCATGAGCTCGACTTTGATGCATATTCCATCAGTGTTCCCTATTCATCACGTCATCTGGGGGAGACTCTCTGGATGACTGGCTGCCGGGCCAACACACATTTTAAGAGCACATTATGTTTTCATTAGAATTTGATATGATCCATTCCAGTGTTGATTTGATTTTACGTGCTCGGGTCATTTGATAGGAAACTACCAAGGAGAGGGAGTGTATTGTTACACTCTGCAAGCTGTTTATGGTGTCATTTTACTCTCACTGGCCACATTTACGTCAAGATGATTGTTGATAAACCGAGATTTTTTATTAATTCATAATCAGATTTAATTGAAATTGTCAACAACATCTTTATATTTTATTTTATTACATTTAATTCACCTTCTTGGTTAATTCACATAATTATGGTAAAGTGAAGATATCAGCTTTAAAAAACTGAGAATTGCATTATTGTTTGATTTTGCAATGAAATCAAACACGTTCAGAGATGAAGTTGGAAGGAGATGAGGGGTGTTGAAGTGAGTCACCATGTATGTTTTATTCTGCAGTATTGGGGTCAGAGGATGTGAAGGTGGGGGTGTTAATTTAATCCCCATTCTTACCCAGAGCATGGCCACACTCTCTAAGGAGCTTTATCTCTGACAACTGTGTCAAATTAGAGAGGCCACGAGCCCCTCATAAAGAATATGTCTGTCAGACTACATTGTTCCTGGCCTCTGAAATATACGGTCGAGAGAGACAAAAATAGAAGATAACACCGTAGTCCCACAGTTGGACTTGAACATGATGAAATAATTTTCAAGCCATGTGATCCTGTCAGCGAGACAAACCGCTAATAAAACTGACGTCCACATATTATTCTGTACCTCTGGTGCTTTGCTATTCATAGATTTCAATAAGCATTGTTGTTTTCACAAAGCCTACCTGTTCCGGCATTATACCGGATATTTGTGTGGTCTAATTACTTTTTATCTTTTATGCTAATAAAACGCTTGAACAGAGTTATTTAGAAAACTTTATTGGACGTTAATTCATTGTAATTCGGCCTTGCTGCGTGTAATTGATGGGAGTGTTACATTCCATTAGCCATGGTACATAACTCTAGGTCGGTCCAGTCTGATAAGTGCCCATCATTTATCTCCCTGGTATCATGCTGTCCCACATTCAAACATGTAAAACAACTCTTAATGTTCTCCCCAGTCCCCTATGGGTGTTTCTCCCTGTTATCATCATTGCCTCTATTCTTAAGGGACTTCCTCTGGAGACAACATTTTCATAGACCTTTGACCTAAACCATATTTTCCATTTGAATGCTCTGACTAGTGAATATTTACAAGCATGTTTAATGTATAATAGATCTCATCTGTGGGTATCAGGAGTCATTTTCTGCTCAGTCAGGTTCTGGTGTTGGCCTTGGCCCCTTGCTTGAGGTAATATTGACCCCTCTTAAAAACAAAATGACCTGTGCCTCATTTAGGCCAAGTAGTATGCATACATATTGTACAAGTCCTTAGGGCATACATGTTTATAACAAGGAAAGCTAACGGTCTCGAATGTAAACATCTTAGCACTGTAATATTATTGTATCAGTAAAGTCCCAGAAGGTGGTAGATTTAATAATGTGGGTGGATTATATAAGAGAGAGAAATAAAGCAGTAATTTGAAATTGTTTGGGGACCTTTTGTGTCAATGGTTATGGAGGCTAAGGGACAATTTCATTCCCTCAGGCCACTGTTAAAAAGGCAATGACTTTTCTTGTACATGCACAGCATTTTGGAATCTACATGCGTTACTAGCACCACAGGCCTTTATCATGTGATTAGTAATACATAATACATTTGATTCTATTATCATGCATGGAGAAGAAAAAAAAAAGGAATGAAGATGGTGAAAGGAAGAACACGTTGATGATGAATAACGTCTGCAGAGAAGTGCTTGAATATACATTTAATAGTGAAACAGATCTCGGTTTGCTGCTTATACAACCACAGGGTTTTTAATCTCTTTCTTGCCGATGAAAGTCCCAGTAATTGCTATATTTCCCTTTTTGTTTCAAGGACCTTTGATGATCCCTTGGCTTGCATCAGAGGGCAAAGTCATTAGTGGAGAAATGAGCTCAAGTGAAGAGAAGGAGATTGCGGGGCTCCCAGCATGATTGGAAACTTTGCCTCACATTGCATCCTAATTTGAATTCAATTTTCAATGTATATGTGATAGATAAAGACAATTAGAAAATATGTACTTAGAAAAATTGGTGACATAAACCCCCTTGCTATTTAGCATTTATAAGTACTATATAAACATGTAATAAATATAGGGCATGATCAATAGACATTTTTGAAATGTTTATTCATATACAGTATTTGTCAGCAATTATAGCTTTCTCTTTGAAGACATCATTTATATTATTAGAAATGTGTTTTACAGTGTCCTTCTTCATTATCAGTTTACACAACAGCATACACTTATGGGTGCCCCCAAATATATAAATGCACTTTTATATCTGTTAATTATTACTTTACAATGTGTAATAAACCCCTTAATAAATGTTTGTATACAAACTGCAAATGTAGTCTTATAACACATATAGTTATCTATAATTCCGCCTTTGGGCATCTGTAATTAGATGCTGTTGTAAAATTGTGGTGGACTTTTCTAAACTATATTTTAAAAATCATTATAGAGGAAGTCATAATTTGTTTACACATTTTGTAAATTAATAAACATTTGAAATGTCCTCATAAGGGCTTTCAAATCAAACAGGCCACTTCATTTTATATGCTGCTTATAAATAAAAGAAGTATTTCTCGATTCCTCTTTGGCAACAATAATGTTTGAATAAATAACAACGCGATGACATTGTTTCCTACATTTTTGATTCAAAGGTACACTAACCTTTAATTATTCATATTATGTTTTGTATTTGACATCGTTTAAAAGACATCCATATGACGTGGTAAATACATATAGAGGAGCTACATTTCACAGTAGCTGAACCGGCAATATGTTCTCCATTATAATGCTGCAATCATCATCAAGTTGCTGCGGGAGGGGGTGGGGGTGCAGGGACATGTGAAATATGAAATGCTGTCAATCAAACTGCGGTATACAACACACTGTTGCGGTTGGGTGACAGTGGTTCTTTCATGTAAATCACAGACATTAGAAATAAAAGACAGGCCTGTTGACTTGTTTCATGCTGGGAATCGGTGGCCCAGCATGTGTTGCTCTGTCTGTGCTTCACTCTCCTGTGGAACCGCTGTCCCATGGGTCCTAGCACTGCTCCCTGGGGTGCACTGCATATAATTACCCACAATCCACCCTGAAACAGCTCTCATTTACAGTAATCAACAGTCTGCACTTCAAAGGATTCATGTGGCATCAGACACCAAGAGCCAGTGTGTGTAATTACAAATTGTTATTATTGCCTCACAGTTACTCCTATGTACTAAAGCAGATGACTGTTGTAACGAAGGAGACTGTGAGATTCCTGCATGTTATTATTATTATCATTTGTTTGGCCCATTAAGGGCTGATGAGGGCAAAGATGATATCTTATATGCTGTTAACAACTTCAAAAGCAGCCTTAGTTCAATATAAGGTCTGAACAACAGCAGCAAAATCATCAGATGTCTAATATTATACAGGAGGGTGTCTGGAAAAACGGGGGGTATGCTTCATCAAGGGCTTAAATTTACATGACTAACGAATTCAGACTGCAAGTAAGAAATGCAAGATCATTTGATCATTTGGCAGACATGATGGTGGTCTGTGTGATAATGGTCATTATCATAAACCGGAGCCATCATTAGGCTTGATTTCAGATAATGGTCAGTGTGGAAACCATTTTATACAAAGAAAAGCCTCTCCCCATTAAAGACATATTAAGTGAATTAACTCACATCATGAGTAGGGAATCACTGTGTGGTATTGCCTGGAACATAATGTGCTTATAATGTGAAGTGATTTCTCCTGAATGGAGACAACTCAGCCAGTTTAAATTCATAATAATTTGTTTTAACCCTGGAGCATTCAGCCACTTCACTTCACTACAGATACAAATATTTAATCTTTTAGTTCCCAAAATAATCTATCAGAATTACATTTATAATAAAACCTTAAAAACGTGTGTTGAATTATTTTTGAAATATGCAATGTTTTTGTTTTGTCACACATTTTTAAATATCATACATGATCATATAAAGTAAATATTGCATACAGTATAAAACATGATACTGTATATTGTTTGTTATACTGTCATACTATCATTTTTTGCACAAAGCATTAATGTACAAATAGTACAAAAGATACACAAATATGTTGCTAATTAAGGTGAAGCTAAAGGTGTGATTATTGTTTATAATTCTGTAAGTTTATTAAATTGGCCACAGAAATGCAAAACCAAATGCGTTACCATTGCATGTTCAGAGGTTTACTGTATTTATTTAACATTTTATAATATGACTTGTTTGAAATATGGATGTTTCTATGCATGTGCAAATACACAGTACATACCTGAGTGATTCGGTAATTCAGAGCTGCTTCTTCGATTTACCTCTTGGCAAAATGGCCGCTGTGCATCCAGAGAGACCACCTTCAGACATGACATCCTCGGCTCTCTGCTGGGAGGAGCAGCGTCCTCCACAGAAGCTGCCTCTGACCCTCTGGCACTGCTGGGCCTCATCATTGCCGGTCCATTAGGATTGCTGGAGCAGGTCTCCAAACGGGCACTGCTGCACCACATTACTCCTACCCCTCACTGCTGGCATGTCCCCTAGGGGCCAGGTCATGTCATGGCATGGGTGCCCTGTGAGTGAGCTTGTACCAGGTCTGCCCTTGACATGCCCCCCTCTACTCCTCCTCCTCCTCCGTCTCCTCCACGGAGAAGGGAGAGCAGACCGTCCGGATGGGGCACTGGGGGTGCCAGCTGGTGCCAGCTGCGATGGGAGATATCCAAGGTGGCGGACACCTGTCCTAACTCGCGCCCCCCAGCTCCCACAATGCATCTGGTGCGGCCCGGCAGACCCATCGTGGGGAAATGAGGCGCTAACCTTGAGGAGAAATGCTCTCAGCGTCGCATTAAGAGAGGCCCTAATTGCTGAGCGCTAGCACTGCCAAATGACATTAGGATGTGCTGTCGTTTACTTTAACATAATGGCTCAGCGTGTTTTTTGGCTAAACTTCCTTTGCTTCTCTGAGGTGTTTCACCACAGTGGCCATTTTGGCCCTGTCATGACCAATCAGCGGAGGACTTGAGGATGATCGCGATTCTTGAGGACAATAATTCTAAAGACATTTGAGAGTTGGGCATTCAGATGTAAAATAGAGCACTGCGGTGGGAGAAAAACATTGCAGGGAGCCCTGAATACTCCATACTATGAACTCACTATACCATGTAAATGGCTACCATTTGTGAAATAGCAAGTGCATTAACTGTACAAGCTGGCTGAGTGATTGTATTATTTATTCCCTTTTTTATCAAACCACATGCTTGTATGGCTTTGTCGTTTCAAAGAAGTACTAACACAGTCCACTCAGTGTGATTAAATTACACCAGCATGCTCATTACATTATGCATACTGTAATAAGAATAGCCCTGACCGGTCTGTAGCAGTATAGCCGGCTCCACAGAGAATGATCACATGTTTCGCTGCTGCACTAGATTTTTGGGGCACCCATTAGCAGAACAAAAATCACCTTTGATTTAATGAAAGGTCCTCATTTGCTTACCGGCTCCCCTCACTTACGGGCACATGGTTAAATTAAGCACCCCCACCACCCCACCCCCCATCTGTGCCTCCATTCGAAGGAGACACCGTCCCCTCTCCTGCAGTATAATGCTGTGATGATTCTATGATCTGGTGTTTCAAGTCTGCAGGAGTGTCAGAAATCCACTGCAAGGTGCTTCTAATTGCAGATACACCTCAGCACTTGAAAGTAATGAATGTGAGCATGGTTAAACCTCCAAGGATCAAACGCTAGTAATACATCATCAGTTCTGAAAAGGGTAATTCGTTTCCCTTCGCCAAGCAAAATATTAGAAGTTCAGATAGGGGTTTTTATTATTAATTTATTCTTCCCCCAATACATGATTTTGTAATTGAAGTGCTATGAATAAAGTAACCCATATATCTTAGCGAGCCACTATGCATCCGTTGACTAGATGTGGGATTTGAGTGTGTAAATATTGTCTGTAGCGAGTCGCAACAAGGATGATGCTTCCTCAAACACACTTTGGTGATATGTTTGATTGGATTTTGAGCCATGTATTTCCCAAGATCATAACAAATCATACTATATTGTGTCTCATCTTAGATCTATAGAGTTATTTACAGTACTTCCAGTGAGCTTAACTACATGATTTTGTTTGAAGTTTTGTTCAGATAAAGGCTCCTGTTGGCAAGCCTTTTTTAAGTCTTAAAGTCTTAAATTGAACAGATCTTTTTTTTTTTAACTCAAGGAAGTATTTGTAGCATTTTCCGTTCCCATACACTCAGTAGTGTGCATGCACAGGCCTACAATCCAAATGTTATTCATAAACTTTGCTTCACCTGATCCCTTCGAAGAATATCACCTCCAGTCGCCATGGGGTAATGGTGCCACAGGGACCCAGTCAAAACAAGTCCGCCAGTTCACTATAAGATGGCCTCTTGCTGCTGGTTGACCCTTGTGGCCACCAAGCTGTTGACCCTGGGAACGCAGGGGTAAGAAGTTCAAAGCCCAGCTGTCCGTGCGTGATCTCCTAGTCTAGGCCACGGTTGTGCGCAGCGGGGCCACTTCCCCCGCTGCCTGAAACCGGTCTTCACTCAAACAAAAATCAGGATATGCCATGCTCCTCTAATGGTGCTCTAAACTGCTGAAACTCAGTTGAGCGCAGAGTGTTTGTGTGTTTGCGGGATGTAATTTACGGCTTTGTGTTGAATGCAGGCTACCAACCTTGTGCAGGGACCGGTGTTGCGGCTGCTCATGGCATCTGCTCACGCGGCCACTGAGGAACGAGAATAACAATGTGCCATTCACGGGCCAGATGATGTCCAACTGCGAAGAAGAGCTTGGACAGGAAGGGTAGGAGAAGGGCAAAAGAGACAGGAGAGGTTGATGGACTTTACGAGAAAACTAAAAAAACTAAAATCAGAGAAAAAGAAGCATGGCATATTTTTGAGAAATCACAGTAACACGAGTACAATTCATTTCATTTATCACACACTTACTGCAGTACCGCCTGTCTTTAGCTTACTTACATAATCAATTCCTTGTTATTTCAATGGAGAGACAAATCAGGGAAGTAGTTTGCAGTTAAAGCCGAGTCTCAGCGACCTGTCATCTGTGGTGTACAGTTAGGAGGTGGCTAACCCCTGGGGGGAGGAGAGAAAGTGCTGGGGGGTCTGAGGTGTAAAAACCGAGGAATTTCCGTGGCTGATAAATGAGGCTCTTCCTAACTGCATATGGTATGTGTTTTAAACTGACTCCCCCTCGGCCCTCCTTGTAGCCAGCCATCCTTCATGAGGAGTTCAGGGGCCCTCTGCTGTACATTGGGGCCCTGTTTTGTTGCCAAGACAGGCCCCCTGCATAGGCTGCATATGGGACTGTATGACGTCTGGCTTGGCCGGCTTTCATGGCTTGTTATGGTGGTGTTATGAAGGCTTCACAGTGGGTCATAGTTAATTTACACTGACTTTGTAAGCTATTAGTTCTACAAAGAAAGTGGTTTGTCACTCAAGACATACACCTGCTACCTGAGAATAACAGAAGTACAATTACAATATATCTAAAAGGAAAACAGCCAAAAGGCGTAGAATTGAATGACATCTGTCTGACAGTCTGTTAATGTGATCTTGAAGTAGGAAGAAAACAGCTTTAACACCACCTTCCTTTAAATAGAGTCCACATATTGAAGGAGCCACTCTCAATACAAAGGGTGGTACATGAACATGACACCATGATGTTTCATAACATCAACAGCAGTACTTGTAAATTGTAACTAGTGACAATATAGTGACCTTTTGTGGTGCAATGAGCACTTAGTATAGGTGATTTCTGCACAATATAGCCGTCTATTGGCCACGGTGGTTGCTCAGTAGTCTTTTAACCAGCCAGCCGGACACATATACCCCCCGGTTATTTCACTGGACCTTTACCTCCTCTCTTATAATAGCACCCCACTCTCTCCGTCTTTCCAATGTATTCTACTCATTGTTTACTGTACATGCGGGTCCAGAGTAATAATAAATAAGGAGCGTGTGTGCCGTGCCAACATGATTGATTACGACAGGGAGGCAAGGTCAGGATGGAGGAACAGGCTAGGGCTGTCCGACTCATTGAGTTAACACTGTATCCGTATTGTATGAATGTCACCAGCGATCCTGTGATTTATTACTACAGCCACTGCTCAATTCTCTTTTTCTACCTCCCCCCTTCTTTTGGTACCTGACCGAGATACAGGATATGAACAGAAGTGTAGACGAAATTCTGAATATGAGTAAGCTTGGTTACATCTTATTGGAAATAATTATTATTTAAATAATTTGTATGATATATCTAAGTATTATGAAGGATTGAGCAAAGAAAAAGCAGTTTTCAGTGTTTCAAATGTATGTTAATTTTTTTTTTACATACTTAATATCCCATTTTTGTTTTAGTTATTTAATCATGGTATTCCTTTAGAAAATATAAAGTGCTGTAATTTAAAACATAATACACACTCACACAAACATACACACCTTTATACTTATATTTATAATACCTGCTCAGGGCACCTCTACTCAATAACAACAAGAAAAAATATCTGAAAGGACTGACTGAATTGTTTATTTGCTTGAATAACACACCAAAAAAAGTCATTGTCACTTTCAACAATATATACTGAACTACTCTTTCCTTTCAGAGGATCTAACCTTTCGTCTTGGACTGAATACACAATGCCCCTCTGGACCTCCGGACTGCTCACTCTTTAGTGCATGTCAAGAAGACACCAGTCTGGACTATTTCCTCTGGGAGGTGGGTAAGCAAGCGCCACGCTCTGTCAGTTAGCGTAAAATGTTTCAGACTGAAGATGGATGGAGACGACGTGTCACTATGGCTCAACCGGGCTTTCACTGCTGCCATGGCCATGTCCTGGTCACATCAACCCAAGCGACCGCATCGCTAGGACCTGTCCTTCCTTTTGAGTTAGCATATACACTACATGACAGAGCTTGTGGCCTTCACTCACTCAGGGCAACAAAAAATAAAAAAATGTTCTTTTGGTAGGACAGGTTGTCCGGTTGAAACAGAATACTTTCATTGATTTGTTTTGTTTCAGCAGACTTTCACTGTTTTGAAAGAGAAAAAAAACTGTAGCATCGCATCAAGAAGTCATTTAAATTCCAAAACTTCAGGTTAGAGAGGTGCAGTCATCATTATGTCACTATAATATTACTGCACGGCTTGATTTGCAATCACAGAACACAGCGATTAAAACAAACCAGAGAAAAACTTAGAAGGGTCTTAAGAGAGAGGACCTTGACATGGAAAGTCTTGGAGTGCTGACCTCTTCGTTTGACCTCCCCAAATATGTTTCCACAGGCAATTCCATAACTCTCCAGCCAACATTTAAATGCTTCCTGTTTGACAGGAAGTTCCACATCACTCTGTGGGACCAGGGCTAATGCTCAACTGTGCGAGACGGCAGCGCGCAGAACCCAGAGTTAATTTATATCATGTCTCATCACCTTTCTGTGGAAAACTTCACCCACACATGTACACAATCAGGCAGAGACAAACATTTGAGTGCCGGGCTTTTTTGGTCATGCATGCTTCGGTGCAAACACGCACATGCACACTCTCTCTGGACTGGTAATGTACCCCCCATTTGAGTCAAAGGTATAGTATGTAGTGGCCATATACACTTGCTGAAGTAAAAGTCTCTGTATGACAAGATATTTTTCTCACACTTTTACTCTCTCTCCCTCCATCTTTCTCTCTGTGTCTCTTTCTCACTCACTCACTATTTCACAGTGTTGTTATTGGAATGTGTGTGTGTGCTGGTGCGGACTGTGAAACTGATGAATGACCAGCCATGGCAGATTCATAGTCCGGATCCTGGTGCAGCTGGAGAGGAAACTAATGGCAAGCTGGGACTATGGAGGTCTCAGAGCTAATACCTGTCTCTTCCATCAGGAGACCTGGGGGCATTTTTTTACACCCAGCCAAATAAGAGCCACCCCCCACCACCACCAGCACTCCTTCTTTTAACACCTTCCAACTCCTCGCCGCAGCCCTCTCAACATAAATCCCCTTTCTCATGCACATACATACACATGTATGCAGGCTGCACGCTTGCACGCACATGCAAGCAGCCAAGCACACAAGCATGCAGGCACACAGATGGACACACCCCCCTGCCGAGCCCCCAAACTGTCCGAACTGTGGGGTGCTCGGGGAAGAGTTTAATAGTGAATGGGTGGCCTTACAGGTACTGGGCATCATCTGTCTGGGAGTAAATGTGCGGCAAAAAGACAAGGATGGGCACTTTACTGGACATTGGCTTTTGCTCCCTGATGATCAGCCAGACTATGAAACGCGGCTCTCCCTTTGTACGGGGGGTTGAGTTGTGCGGTTTGAAGTTGTATCGGTGGAAATGTTGTGGTTGTACCCATTTCCCCAGCAACCAGGTTTAATATTGAACCCATGTTTCAATACATATATTAATGTTTGCAGTCGTACGCCTCCCAATGTTGTCCTCATTAGTGTTCTATACTATGTTCATCCTGAAAGCAGGCTGTGAAATAGAATCAGAGCGCTAGTGGAAGTCATTAGTCAGTTTTGAGTGTGCATATGTTCAATTGACCTGCAGTATGTAAATTCCTGCAATGCTGGCCTTGCATATGGGCCGAGTGCCTCACTGGAGGCCCGTCCAGCATGGTGCCTCATTACAGAGCGGCTTTCCAGAGTCCTCTCTGTTAATTAGAGAGCCTTTGTCCGTCACGTGACTCCGCTGGTCTGACACTCGGAGGTCACAGTAAGGACTTATGGATCTTCCTCCTGCTACGTCCGTTTGTCTATCTGTCGACTTGTACTGCTCTGTGCGTTTCACTTGCACATTTTTCATTTTTGGTGTGTATGTTGGACAGTTCTTCGATTGAATGTAGAACTCATCCGTCAACTTTCACAGTTGAGGGTTTGAAATAATTCAGCAACTTCCAAAGTCAATGTTTTGGTTAATTAAGTCTGTATTTCTTTAATCCACTGCAAAAAAGAACGAGGCAAGTTTTTCCTTATTTTATTCCTATCCATGAAAATGTCAAAATGTTTCTCTCTTCTACCTTTCAACCTGCTTGTCAGATTTGCGAGGCACTCTGTGAAATTATCTCCAGGGCAACAACAAAGCACTGTCAAGATCCCCAGCATCCTGCGGCTTAATTGTTATTAATTTACTGCAATTAAAATGTGTCTCTCTGTCTGTTTTTTTTCATGCCTTGACAAGCATGGATATTGTTTACACGCAAAGAGAAACTGTTGAAGAACATTTCCAAGCAATGTCACTGTCTATGCATAGCTCTAAGCAATTCCGGCACACATCGCGATAAAGCCCATATTTGAATAGGAGCGGATATCAAACACATTCATTAGGTTACATGCTTCACTTGATTAATTATATCTGAAGAAAATTGCGGGCACTTCGGATCTTAGTCTGGTAGTATCGCCATGTGCCACGGATCCCTAATTTCCAAAAGAAAAGGGAGGGGGGGCTGAAGGGGATTTTTTTTTTCTCCCAGTCTATCCCGGACAGCCTGCCTCCCTCCCTAAGGAAATGAACGTATTCAAATGTATCTCCATCAATGAGCACAGTAATTATGAATTCAGCACTAATTAGTAGATACACTACTTTCCTTGCATATTTGATTTCCACTGTGAGATGTTAATAAGGGAAGTGCCCATTTTTGTCCTATCTCATAAAAATTCCAGAGTGTAGGAGAGGGGGGAGGGAGGGGGGAAGGGGGGGTAGGGTGAGGGTGGGAGGGAGGGAGGGCGTGGGGGGGAGGTGGAAGGGGGGGCAGATGGCGTGAGGGAAACAGGGGATGCATTAAGTATGCATGGAAGTCGAAAAAAATAAGTTTACAGATAATTGGCGTGGTTACTGAGGGGCTAAAACAACACTGCTTACCTTAGTTAACATTCTGCTGGCTAAACATTCCTTTTAAAAGACATACACGCATTGTATTGCTCTTTTCTCGTTTACAAGACAAATAAAGGCTTTCCACCAGGAAAAAAAGGACCCCAAATACAATAATAGTGTGTTGAATTACTAATGTCACACCCTTTTCAGGGAGTACACATTAGCATATGAATAATAGACAACCGATGACTTGTTTTTTTTCAAATGTTATATCTTTGTTTAAATGTCATGAAAAAACAACACCCAAAACAGTTTTGCTCTTTTACAATGCCAAGGGGTAATTACAATATTTTCCCTAAGAGAGAGAAATAAGAGAAACCCTCCCCTTCTTTGATAATGTTGCTGAAACATATTTACAGTGCACCACTGCTTGTGATTTATTAATATTAGAAGACAGCTTTTGTTGCAATGTTTTCATAGCCAGTGATTAGCACAGCGAGCTACACTGAATAAATTCACAAGTGGATTAAATTATCAAAGTGGAATAAATCTAATAATATAAATGTTCATTGGAAGTGAAGGACTTCATATTTTCAGCGCTGTCAGATTAGGGAGCAGATGGTCACCCTTATGCCAGTGTTACTGTGTGAACGCTCGTGTCAGAGGCCATACCTTTACCAATAACATGAACATATTTCTGGACAACACACAATTGCATTGGATACAGTGGATTTATCTAATTAATCCAATCATCTCTTTTGAATGGGGATTTCTGTGCCCATTGCTCTCCTCCTTTTTGACTGAGATTGGTGTCTTTGTGCCAGGCTGCCAGGCTGCCAGACTAAGAGGCTGGTCCCCTTTTCAAGGAGACTGTTATGGCCATGTGGTGTTCGTGCCAACCTCTGGCTGCGGCGGGGAGATAGGGAGCGCACAAAAAAAAAAGAAAACACAAACACAGAGGCAGAGCACATTAAACACATACATATCGAAATAACAAAATATACATACACTAAAAAATTCAATTGTGTCATTGTAGTATACATGGATATAAATACTTATTCAGAGACACACACACACACACACACACACACACACACACACACACACACACACACACACACACACACACACACACACACACACACACACACACACACACACACACACACACACACACACACACACAGACTCCTGGGCAGACGGGCCTGCCACTCTAAAATCTACTTAATCTGTGATCAGATAAACTACAATAAAGGCGATTCTGGCAATAGAGGGCATGGGCTATTATGAATGATCTGTATGTTGCTCAAGCACACACACATGCATACACACACAGTAACAAACACGAGGACAGCCATACAAACACACACACATACACACAAAGGCGGCCCCCTCACACTCTTATTTGACTTTGTGTGTGCTTCGCTGGGTTTATTATGACAGGCTGAGCGGCGGGGAGGGAATTAAACTGTTAAGCAGACATCAGAGGCAGTCTAATGTTTAATGCAGGAGCCGGGGCATGTGCTGACTGATAATGAATACAAACAGGCCAACGTCTTATTTGTTGTGCTTTTCATTGGGAACGACTGGGGTGCTTGACATCCAGAGCTAATGTACTGTACGGGGCTATTGTTCTAACCCCCCTCTCATCCTGCCTCCATATCTCTCTCGGTCTCACTCTCTTTTTTTCATTTCACTTGTCTTCCTTTATTGCGCTGATTCTTCAAAGCTGTGCTGTCACCGCCATCACACAACAAGGCCGTCTTGGGCTGGATGTGACAGGATAATGTTGTAATTCTCGTGGAATCACAATCTCCATCATGATAATGTGTTGATGGGATGTGGTAATAGTTGTTAAAAGGTCACCCAGTGTGCTGTAATTGGCTCTTTCATACTTCACTACGTTTACTACGACAGAAGGCATGACCTCGCTGGCAGAGACGGTAAATATGCCATCTTGAGAGTGTAATTATACAAGCCAAGCCTTCTTGGATCTCTTTCTCCCGCCTCCTTTGCCCTCTCTTGCCACTCGTTTTCCTACAGTCTCACTTTAGATGTCCAAATGTAACTGTAAGCTGGCATGATAAATGAAGCAAAGCTGCAGTACAATACTGTACGTATGCCATGATTGGCAACTGTACAGTATTGTTAGGAATGGGCAATTGTAAAATGAAGAACTTATTTAAAGAGGCATCCATTTTAAAAGATATGTTCAGATTCATTATTTTGCTGAAATGCTTTGTCCACTTCATTAACAATGAAAACAAAGGATAAGCTGAAAATATGAACAATATGTTACTTTAACTGGTAGAAAATATAAATATAGACCTTAGCATGTACACACAGTTTAATCACATTAGGAGTTCACTGTGACAGCTCAGGGAATAAATAATAAAAAAATAATCCTACACATTTATGTTTTCAAAGACAGCAGCTCAAGCTTTGCTCTTAATTAGTTCAAACACACAATTAAGCGGGTAAAATATGATTTATGCTTTTTGGGCATTAGGTGTTAAATTGAATCAATACTGTAATTAATACAACAATACAGTAAGGGACTATACATAAGAGTTATAATTGCTCTAATTACACAGAGATAGTAAACATATGCATAACAGACAAGGATCCGCCACATAATTTAGAGGAATGACGCTTTTTCAAGGTTTAGTTTTTTTACCGAAACATTTATTCACATACATTTTTATATGTACATTTATATTTAGTTATAAATAATTTATTTTAAAAAAGACGTGTATTTTAAAACCGAGGTAACATAAAGATGAATAAATAAAACATTTACTTACAGTATTATGGGAAAACAATCTATCTATTTAAAATACTGAAAAGTGTAATTTTATAAAAAGGGTTTTGTGATTATGCTATATTATTATAAAATATATAATTGACCAGTGTTTTAATAATTTCACAGTTCTTTTGTTTTAAAGATAAGAAACATTACTTTTACAATAAAGGTTGAAACATTTTTTCTTTAATCTTGCTTGAAAATAAAATCCTGCTCTATGTTATATAAATGCTTAATGTTAAATGAGTGTAACAAAATGTGTCAGGTAAAATCTGATCCCGCAGATGTTGAAAATGTTACACATGTGGTAATTCATGCATTTAAGTGCTGCATGTAATAGGGGATACAGATCCATAGCACCTCCCTGTGGTGCTGACCATCTTATTGTATGCTCTGAATTGCTTCCATTCTTAATATCTTATCTCACATCTTCTCCACTTATAGTCCCTTTTATCTACCTACTGAGAATATCCTTTCCATTTTAAGATCACCCTGTTAAATTACAACAGCATAAAACATTAAAAAAGACTTCTTTTATAAAACTTATCATCCGCTCTGACAATATGCTTCATTCAGTTTAGGCGGCTATTGAAAACTGCTGCCATCATTGTAACATTGTTATGGTAACTGCTTGAGTGAAGTCACCAAATCTTATTGTAAGATCTCCTACAATATCATAATAACACTTGGAAGCGGGGGCAGCAGAGTTTGACAATAATATATCGGTGGAAATCTTTCCCCCTCTCTCCAGATCCTCAGTGAGAGGCACATCAGAGGAGACATTTGCGCTTTATGAAGTGCATTCATTTGGCCATTTGCCATGTTTCCTCACCAGAGGACTGCTATGATGAATGAGAGAAGAGAAGAAGCAGATTTTCTCTCCCACCTCTCGGCTCTCCCCTGTGATTACTAATACAGAGCCCTGCAACCTCCCACACCATATGAAAACTGTAGGCTTGCTCTCATATCCTGGGTAATCCTCAATTTCCCAGAATCATTAAACTGAGACTAGCATCTCTGATGGTTGCAGATACTTGACATATTATGATTATTACCATATGAATACCTTGTTGTAACCTAGGTAGTGGCGAGGTTGCCTTAAAATCGATGTGGAAGACTGGCATAATAGCCTTTCTAGGTTGTTGCATTTGAGAATAAAAGCTCCTTTTTTATTTGTGTAAGATAAATCGCAGGGGTGTCAGTCCTCAGCTGTTGCCATGGTGGACAAAACAAACATCCAGATTGATGCAAAAGAAGGAAAAGTTTTATCTTCATATCATCAAACTTTCTGAATCCAGTTTTATGGAAAAAATTATATTTTATTGTTGTTTAATTTGCCAAATGTCACAGTTCGTTTCACATGCAACCAGCAGGATGTTAAGCCAATGATTTGACCACAATTATCCGGAGGTGGATTCTCCGTAACTAACAGAGCCAACATGGACCTGGGGTATGGAAACACTAAAACTTTAAACGCATCATTTACTGTACATATAAACTCACATTTCTGATAATAAATGCTACCCTTAGGTAAAAGGGATGAAATTAATTAAGTCGAAATGCTGAATCCAGAGAATTAAAGGCGGCTGCTTCTGTGTTAAGGGGGGATACTTTGCTGTGGAGGGCGGACCGAGGAAATTTATGTGGGAGAAAAATGTATGTTCAGCGGATCGGCTCCAAACCAAACATATTATCTTTTGGTATGCCCTCCTCTTCATAGCCTCAATCAGTTGTTCACAGTGTGTAATTCGCTGACATGTTCACCATGCAGGGACTTAGGAGAACATGCTCTCTCTTTCTCTACCTCTAAGGGGAAGGATACGGCGCTGGTAGTGTAGCTAACCTGGCAGCTCTTCAAAGATTCAACACAGTTTACTCATGGAAGAGGAGCTTTTTTTTAAAGGTAACAAAAAAATGTTAGACTCAAAAACTGAATTGTGTTTTCTTCATACCCGCTTGGTGCACAATGTACAGAGTGGAAGGTTTTTAGGACTTAAGGCAGTGTCCTCTGCAAGTTAATGACTAAAAATGTCCAGGAGCATTCAGAAAGGGGAAGTGAGTGAGAAAAACATTGTAGCCCCTGAGGCTTAGATTAGCAGATCTCTGCTCCGTCTTCTGCATCAGTCCTAGTGACAATTTTGGAGGATGGGTCAGATGAAAGACAACAGAAGGAAAGCAGGATCAAAAGCCACATGCTTTCCTGTATCCCTGCTTGTTCTAAGGGGCATACATAGTGCATTGGATTCATATCAAGGTCTTTCTACAGGGAGAGTCGGCCAACATGCAGTGGCCTTATTATTCTTTACTTCAATAACAAACCCACGTCTTCCTTTCTCGCCATCAAAGGCACAGCTCTCCAGAAGTGAAAATACACATCATATATGAGTCATTCATCTTCCTTGAAATTTAAATAACTCCTTTGAACATTGTCTTTGGTAAGTTGTGGCCAAATATGTAATTCCGCATTCGCTGCAATGTCTAACATTTTCTGCAATGTCTAACATTCGCCGAAGACAATTCGGTGGCGGACAGGCTACCCCCGTCATGGTGAACACAGTGTAAGAAATGTGGCTTACTTTTCCTCACACTGTGAAACTACACCACATAACTTTTCATACCTTTCAATCGACTCCCATTCGCAACCCAGTAACGACATTCACTCCCTCGCCCAGAGTGACAATAACTAAGTTGTCCACATCCATTCCACGCAGTTATCCGCCCGTAGCCTATAAAACAGAAATAACGCGGAGGTTTACTCACAGTGAGGGGTTACTCTCAGACTGGACCTGGGCAGCCATTTGAAGTGACAGGGCCGCCCATCATGCGCCTCTAACGGGGTCAGGGGGCCTTATGGGGACTTGATCCAGAGCGAGGCCACGGGGACTGGGCCTTTAGAGAGGATGGATGGAGCCCTCGTAAGAAGGAAGGACGGGCTGATTACATCATTTTTCAGACCCACCAAAAGGCCCTGTAAGGACCTTTGGGCAGCTGGATTGACAGTTGGCCTCTCTGCTAATACATTTTGGAGTGATTTGTCAAAATGAGGAAATTGTTCTTGCTGACCTATCTCGCTCAGCTGTGAGTGACTCAGTCGGTGAGACTTGACGAGACGAGCGACATATTCCTCATGCTTACAGTGAATATATGAGTGCCAAAGTCATAACAAAGCATTCATCATCATGAAAAACTCTAACTTGTTTAAGAAAAAAGAAAATCTTTCAAGTCTGAGGAAATGACATTAGGGGGAACATGTCAGGAGCGGAGTTAATCACTTCCTCAGTGTGTGTTGACTGTAGGTGGCGTCTGCTTCTGACGGAGGGAAATGTTTTGTTTTTGTGCATTTCCTGAATATCTACAAATATTCCCTGAAGGCACGCTGCAGTGCGATGTTGCGCCACCTGTTTTCAAGGCGCTTTCGTTCCCCGGGGCCCCTCAACAAATCATCTTGCTTGTTTCTCCTGCGGGGAAAGAGAAACCGTCACTCCTGGGTTTTGGGTGTCATATCAAGCTGAAAGATGCTAGAGCAAATTCGACATTTCCGTCTGTCCCAACAGGTAAAGTGAGAATCAAAAAGGAAAGGATTTGTGAAATTAGAGGATGTTGGAAAATCGAAGCGGGAGGTTTCCTTTTAGAAAATCCGTCAGGCTAACCAGTGGAAAATCTTTTTCTTTGACATTTTCGGGATGAATAGATTTTGGTTTGTTTTTTACACAGTCCCAAGTTTAACAAAGGGGGACGTATTCTTTGCTTTTTCTTGTTTGCTTTAATACATTAAACGGCATCACCACACCCTCAGCCCAGTCCTGGGTCTTTGTCTCAGCAGTGTAGTCATAATGACTGACCTGGATTCATACTTCTGTTTTCAATCACCATCTCCCTCCAAGGTTATTGGCCAAAATCCAAAGGTTGTTCTGGGATTCCACTTTATCAGAGGCAGAGGCAGAGCAGCATGCGGAGTTAATAATAATTTGGTCCGTGTTTTACAGCTGTTACACAATGGACACTGTGTAAAGCTCTTACGACAACGGGGCCTCGCCGCTTCCCGTTTTAGAATGAGTTCTTTTTCTGTAAGACAGTCGATGACAGACAAATAACAGAGAGATATAAGAGCAAAGAAAAGAACAAGACAATGTAATGGGTGGTTATCTATAATGCACACAGCCTGTTACATTTTGCTCTTTTTGATGCTGTGTTCACGAGGCAGCGACTGTGAAGAAATGTTCTCTTAATAGCAGTAGTGTGAAACTTTCTATAGATTGTCATTACACTCGCCTCATGTGGTGTGAGAAAGCTGAGTTAGGACGGCAGCAAGTAGGTGCTGCCACGCTGAACATCTGCTTTCTCCATTACCAGCCGAGCCAGAGCACATTAAAAGCTACAGGTAAGCGTTAATGCACTGCTCCTCGGCAGAGCCAGTGTTGTTTTAAACCTGCACATTCAATATGTATCAAGCCAACATGATGATAAGTAGGTTCATCCAGGCAGCAAACATTGTTAAAAATTGAAATTGTGGAGTTTCATGCATTTTCCTGCAGAAAATAAAAGGAGTTTACTTATTTACTGCCTGACTCAAAACCCATCTAATGATGAATCTGACGTCTGTCAACAATGCTTTTTTTTTGTTGAAGAATAATGAATATATTTACAATGTAATTCAGAACTACAGTTGCCTCTAGACAGTTGAGCTTCCCCTTCATGCACCTCTCTATTTTATTCAAAGCAGAACCTCACCAAAGGAAAATCTTCTATTATCCAGCCTAACACTGCAGCCTGAGGAGAAACACTGGGTAAAACAATGACTTAATATTTCATATTGGTTAGATTATTCATCCACACAAAGACATTTCCCTTTTTCCTCCCTCACATTGCAACGTCCTCATTAAAAATGGGACACTGCACATTGAAACTTTTTAAAAATTCAAATATTTTCTTTCAATCTTTAAAGAGCTTATATCTAATGAACTAAGATTTAATTTGGCATGGCTTAACATCCATTTGCACTGTTCATAATTAGGAATGCAGACCTCGGTATTAAAATGAAGGGGCAAAGCCCTCAGTAAGTTCCCAAGTGAAACAAGAATTGGTTCCACTTTAAGTATTAATTGATTGGCTTTGCAGTATCCCTTACTGGAGAAGAGTACACACACACACACACACACACACACACACACAAACACACACACACACACACACACACACACACACACACACACACACACACACACACACACACACACACACACACACACACACACACACACACACACACACACACACACACACACACACACACACACACACTCCACCCACACCCACACACGTACACATACACACACACAATTTACAGAGCACTCATTTCTCATCAATCTGGTGCTGCTTCATTTGCCTGTCTCTCAGTCCCCCAGAGAGGGACAACCTATCTGCTAGCAGAGCTTAGCATTTGATCATGAGTGTCAATATCAAACTGCAAAGCAGGATTACACACTGCTGTCGTCAATAGGCGTAATGGTTTTACATGTGTTAAGGTTAACTCAGCCATTTAATGTGCATAGTACCTTAGAGATAATCACTCAAAAAGGACTTAAAAATGTCACACAAACCTCAACAGACCTGGGCTTCTACAATGATCACACACTATACTCAGAGGGTCTTGTTGCATTTTTCCCTTTTTCTAAGATTTGACAGCTTATGACTATGGAGTAGACAATTCCTACTGTATGAAACTAGTCTTCAAGGTATTTGATTCAAATTCCTTACAAGGAATATCGTGTGTGATGTATGATCAGACTGTCTGCAGCGTCACCAGAGATACTATTATTGATCATAGGCCGACCTAATATAAATTCTCTTAACTGTTTATTAAGGAAGAGCTTTGGTCCTGCACAAAGAGTAGTCATTGTTGATCGTTTCATTTCACAGTGGACCATACTTCTGATGACTTTAGAAATATTTAATAATTTCTCTTCTTACTTTTGCTCTTTGCTATTAAATTAAAAAAAAAACGTCTTCCTAAACTTTAATGATCTTTATATATACTGTATGTGTGTGTGTGTGTGTGTGTGTGTGTGTGTGTGTGTGTGTGTGTGTGTGTGTGTGTGTGTGTGTGTGTGTGTGTGTAAGTGTTTGAGCGTATGTGTGTCCACGTGTAGCCATGCGAAGGAGACTCTTACATTTATTTTCACAAAACCTCACACTCTCCCACTGTAAACCTCGGCCGGCGCAAGTGACAGCAAAAAAAATCCCCCACAATGCTGTGAATTAGGAACCGGTCTATTAGACACATGATCACATGATGTGGGATTAGTGGACTGGAGTCTTCAAAGCTGCTATTACAACTCCTGAGATGTGATACAGGCTCCCCCACTGCTCTCTGCAGGGGCGTGTGGCTCTTCCTCAGAGAATTACCTGACACCGTCGTGTCTGCGCTCTGGGAGACAAGTGCTGTGGCTCGGAGTGGAACAGCCAACATCAGTCGGAAATGCTCCCTCCATGCTGCGTTGAGCCAACAAACCCTGCATTTAATCCCATGTGTGAGCTGCCGTGATGGCTACATGAGTTGACATCAGAGAAAAGGAGTTAGGGTGCTAAGGCTGGAATGATGGGTGATAAAGTGGATTACAGATGGGGAAATGCCATCATGGTTGAATAGTAAGTCAGACAGAAAAATGTTAATGATAGTGATTCACTTTTTTGGTGATCGCCCTTGTATATCTGGAGATAGTGTCATGTTGTTAGAATTAGGGGTGGAGATATTTCACATTTTATAAGGGGGAAAGTTCTAACTGTAGACTAATGTATACATTTTGAAATAACCATTGCTTTGGAAAGGGTAAATTCATTATGTGGTTTAAATCTAAAAAAGGATTTTAATTGATCTGAAGTAATAACAAAATACCATCAAGACATCTGGCTTATGGAGGAAGGATTTTATGATTGCGTTACATGCATTTATTTGATCTTTTACGATTGTATAGTGTTGTTAACACGGTATATACTATATCTCAACAAAGAACAAAAATGGAAGAAAAAAAGTGGAAAAAAACCAACATAATTTGCTGAAGAAAAAAAAAGTGGTTGCATTCTGAACTTCAAGTTACCTTTTCTAAAGCTGAACACTGGGAATTTGGACCTCCCAGCGCAAACATTAACGGGCTGAAATGCAGCTCTGGATGTAACAAAGGAAACAATACCAGGGAAGAGAGCCAAGAAGGCAGAGCTGGCACGCCTGTTCCTGGGACCATGGGAATTTGGCTCCCAGAAATAATGGGGTTGAACAGGGCCCAGCACCACTGCTACTGTAGCTGGGAAAATGGTGCACCGCAAGCCAGGCTCCATCCAGGGAGACTTAAAACAGGGGAGGGAGGGAAAAAAAATGAAATGAAATATACAGTATGGGTTGCACCTCACAGTGTGAAGTGAGATGAGTAAAATAATGGAGGAAGGGGAAGCCTGTCTTATGTTTGTCCCGAGAAAAGTGATTGTAAATCAAAAACACTGCCCAGCTTAGGGGCTGGATGTGAGCTAACATAATACACTGTATGGACAAACTGCTACCTGGGCAGAAAAGGGGAAGGAAATAAAAATAGTAATAAAGCTAGGACATAAAGGGTCTTTCATGTGAGTGTTACACTGTGGCCAAAAGTTGAGGTTAACTCTATTGCTATATCTACAGTATGTATGTATGTATAATATTGGTAATGTTAATGCTAGCAGCTCCTCTCCAGCCTAATTAGGACAATAAAGGGTTATGGGCTAATGTATGACTGCCATGCCAAAGCTAATGAATGCCTGGTATACCTTGTTTCCTCCCAAGCGTCCTTGGACTGTCATCTCCAACCTTTTGATGTTGTATCTGATTATCCAGGCAGCGATTAATCATGATTAAGTAAGCACCAAGTCTCTGAGAGAGAAAGCAAAAGCAGAGAGGGTGGGTGGACAGCAGGAAAGTTGCCCAGGTTCAAGCCTTAATTCTGGGCAGAACAATCTTCTGCTTCTGCCAAGTGGACACTGGTAATGAGACAGCAAAGTAAAAATCACGGTGCTTTTTTAAGTGTTGTAAAAGGAAGGATTCATTATCCAAGCCAGGCTTTATCCAAGCCATAGTTGCGGCTTCCAAAGAAACGCCTCTTGCCTTCTGTGGTAACCATCAAGTTGGACACGGCTGCAGGTTTTTCGCATGCCCGGTGTTATTTGACAGCCATTTTTACATGTTTTGTTGATACATAGACATTTCAATATACCTTTCAGCACAGCGCTTTTCCCCCTCTCCAAAACATTTTCCTGCTTTGATATCAGTTGATGGAATATAAATGGGTTGGAGCAGACCTAAGGTAACCACCTATTGGCCTTCATGCATTTCTAATGTAACCTGTTTTGCCCATGCTCACAGAGTAGGCCTGACTTCATTACTCCAAGGTGCTGAGTCTTTTGCCAGAACCCTGCCTTTTCAGCAAATAGATCACCCTTGTGACCAAGGTCTCTGATACTGTATGCACCACCTGAAAGCCATAGCTGTTTGCCCAGGTGCCAAAATAATCAAGTTCAGCTCGCATGGCGGGTTATGAAAGAATATTAACTGTGGGAATAACCCGGCTTGACATGCGTCGCCCGCATGCATGATCAAAAGAGAGCCCTCTCCGAAAAGGAGTTTTCCAGGTAGGCCTACTGGCAGGGAAGTCTGGTGCTGTGATGACACCAACTCAATCATTGTTACTTTGAAGTCAGAGGGGTCAGTGTTGTAATGGGTTTGGACAAAGGTACAATGATTCTCTCTTTTTGCTTTCCGACCTTTTTTCTGTTAATCCATTTAGCATTCTACGTCCGTAATGGATTTCCCAGCGAAGAGGGAGAGTGGAAGCTGTTGTTGAAACACGTTTAATGACGTACTGAAGGACGTAGAGCAGAGGCCCACATTATTGCCACTATCAATAATACAACTGTTTAAGTGGTCCACTTGGAATATAGGAAAATAATACTTCCCTTTCTACCACCCTGCTGCCTCTCACTGTGAGAAGTATTTTCTCCAATGAGGTCCGATGTGAAGGAATTCATTCAGCAAACCGCACTACTGTGTCCCAGTTTTACTGTCAGAGTTTGTTTCTGTTAAAACAAGTTAAATTTGATTTTACTTGGAGGATTTAGGGTTTCCACCTTCATGTTTTTTCTTCACTGCTTTCCAACCGTATTTCTTTTTTTCCTCCCTTAAAACAGCATTTCAAGTTTAAATTATGGCAAATGATGTGTGTTTGGGGTGTGGTGAAGGAAAACAAAAAATAACCCCTTGTGAGTGTACTGTAACTTAACATCTCCCTCTCGGCCTAATGTTTAAGTGGAAAA
Organism: Eleginops maclovinus; assembly: GCF_036324505.1. Classification (NCBI taxonomy): domain Eukaryota; kingdom Metazoa; phylum Chordata; class Actinopteri; order Perciformes; family Eleginopidae; genus Eleginops; species Eleginops maclovinus. The sequence goes on from NC_086370.1 coordinate 16,893,352, forward strand.
CTTCCCGACCGCAAAAGCATAAATCAGCCCTCACTCTCCTGTATGTTTCATTACAGAAATGTTAAATCATATTTCAGAGCCTGTATGAAAACATGGAGAAAAAATAAGGAGGCATGAAGTTATGTATCTTGTGCCCATCAAACACGGAGAGAAATGGAGGATATCACCATATAATTGGTTAGAGTGTGTGTACACATGTCTCCCTCCAGTTCCAGCACAGTCCTGCAGTTCAACACAGGCTTTGAAATGTGGATTCAAAGCTAGCGGACTTCCCTGAATCACTGAAAACCCTCAGGACATGGTTTGGCCTTTGCGGAGGTGGAAGCCAAATATGAGTCTGAGAAGATGAAGCACCCTGGCCTATCGTCTGTTCCTGGTAGGTGTTCACTCCCGATAAATATTTCATTTTGGTACAAAACAAATAACTTGACATAATTCCTCCCCCTCTCTTCCGAGTAGAATGACAGAGTGGCTGATTTACGCATGGCGAGAGGTGTAAAAAGCATGGAGGCATGCCGCTTTCCTCTATCCACCATCTAATGGATGCAACCCGACGGGCTAACAACTGTTTGCCTTTTTTTCCGACAACTGTGAAGTGAGGACACACTTGGATTCATATGAATTGCTGACTGTGATTTGTGAAGAGCTTTCTGACACTATTACAGTTGGCTAAATGCAGTATGTTTCCCTGAATGTATCTCACCATTAAGGGCTGATATCAAACTCCTTTTATATTTTAACCACAGAAATTATAAAAGAGTTAATTATTACTGCAGAGGCAATTTAGTGTGTTCATTCAAGAGGATTCAGGGGCTAAACAGTCTGACCCCAGCCGGAGTTAAATTTGAGACATGAAAGGACAAGCGATTTAAACTTTAAATCCACTGTGAAAGTGCATTAAACACTTAACTATTTTCTCATTTCTTTCTTCTTGAATGCTTGAGGCTGTCTCTGCTTTGTTGCATTTGTCAATCACTGTAATTTGGGCTCCATTTCCAAAAATAATTATCAGGTGAGTGGCAGCCCTTTGCCTGGAGTGCCAACTTGGAAGCGACGTGCCCAAGAGTATTAATTATGCCGCTCAAAATATGAAGTCTTTTAATAGAGAGGCTGACGTGACATCATTGTTTAGAGTCTTTCTTCCCCTACAAACATGACAATCACGGCTGTCCCTCTGGTCATCAGCAAAGATGAGGAGGAATTGTCAGAGGAAGTTATTAACAAGCTGTGTACCATGTGATAAAGTCAGTCAGACTCTCACTGGTACCATGTCTGTTGACTCGCATAGAGGAGAAGAGGAGAGCGCATGAAGAGTAAATCAACAACTTCAATACAGCTATGAGAGAAACAGAGCGAGCTGGAGATATGCAGTGCAATGACTGAGGGGGATGTATTATGTGCAAAAAGCCTCAAATCTTTCAAATCCATGTACTAAAATTATTGCTGAATGTAACTGTTGATGCTGCACTCAGAGGACCTTCCAGTTTTATACAGTCGCCAGCTTAAATCTCTCTTTCCCTCCCTCTCTCCCTCTCTCATTCTGCCAATCAAATGCTCACAAACAGTGCTGCACTGTAGTTGTGGTTCACATTCAGCAGTTGCTTCTGTGAAACCCTAAGAGGCAGAGACAGCTTCCAGGTCTCATTAGCATCCAGTAGCGGCTAATGCTGCCTCCCTATTACTGTCTGAGGAGCTGAAATTCAGTTGGAGATGAGCACAGCCCAGGGGGCTTAGGGTTGCCAGTTTAATTAGTGCCTGATAATTTCAATAATGAGTGACAATTCATTGGGGCTTTTTAGGTTGGCCCACTGTTTGAGTGCAAATCGATAATCCTCTGTTTCTTCCCCCACTCTCATGAGCAGATAAAGGGCGAGCGTGGGGGTGGGGGGGTGGCGGGGTGCTCTATCCCTTTGCAGGAATTAAATGAAAAGAATCAACTTAGAGAATGTCCCTTTGAAACCAAGAAAGGGAAGCCTATGTGATTTGATTTGCTGTTATTGGATGAGCAGGTGGGTCTTTAGTTGCTGTCGTGGGGTCCAGAGTAAAAAACAATTTGCCTGGAGTGATACGGGATAAGTAAGTGCAGGGTGAGAGGTTTACACTTGTTGTTTTCCGCTCAGCCAAATGATGCTCTCATGTTCAAAACAAACACTAAGAGTAAAAATACTCTTATAAGGAGAGGATACATTTATTGAGGTAATCTGAAAATATCCCCCTCTAGAGCAAAATATCTGCGAGAGAAAGGAACCTATATTTTACATTAATGTTCTCTATACACAGCTGTTTAACATACAGTATACCCGTATAATCAAATGATGAGGAATGGTAATTCATTCAATTGCCCCCAGGCTTAAAAAACATGTTCACCTTGGTTACTTGAGAAAGGTGTTTGAACCCTCTGTAATTCAGTGACAGGCAACACAGTCCTGTTGATGCATTACCAGAATTCCTCTGTTTTGTTCTGCAAGCTATTTCACAGCTCTGTGTGCAGAAGAATAGGTGAGGGTGAATTAAGTTTAAAGAGGCGTTTTTCATATTCACAGAAATAATTATGGAAGGTGGCACGCTGTTTTACACTGTTATTGAAAACGAGGAATCAATTTTAGGTGTCGCAGGTAGTGCATTAAAACACCAATTAAGCACATAACACCCAACCTAGATCCGACACTTGCAGCATAATGATTGTGGAATCAGGAAGTGGGAGCATATTATTCCCTAATTCACCTCTTCCGTCTTGAAAAGAAGATGCCTGATGTATGCAAAACAAATTATCACTAAAAATTCAGGGAAGACAAATGGAAGTTGCTAAAAAAAAAAACACAAAGGCAGCAGATTGGCATGGCGCCAGGCAATATGGAGTGCGGCGTTCTCAACCTGTGCAGCGATGATAATGGTATAGCCTTATTGCCCTTTGCGATGTGTATGCATTTGACACGGTATATGTTCTACAATATCCTCATACATTACTGAGTCAGCACACTAGCTGCCTCTATATCCAGACCTCGGCGTACAGCGACATAGTGAAAGTGCAGCGAGAGCATGCAGCATTTCCTCACTCAGTTAGCCTGACATATTGTGAAGGACAGTAGCCTAATTATTCCTTGGCAGTGGCACAGACCTGCCAGTCCCTTCAGATTGAGTTGAACCACAGAGGCTGGAGTTTGATTCCTGAGTGCCTGCTATGTTTGGAGTCAGATAGGATCTTGTCCACTGGAGATTTAATTTGGACATTCAGTGGTGTGAACCTGACCCTTATTACTTTATCCCCCTCATCACATGACCTGTAGTCTTGCTCTATTACAGGCCCAAGAAAAACAGCAATCATTGCGTTAATGCGGGGAACATCAAGAGACTATTGATTGTGGTTACTTGCCGAATATTCCCTCCATGACATGCGGTTCAGTGCCCCCTTCGTGCTCATCTGTGGCAGTCTTTTTAAATATTCATGACGAGGTTGCCTTATGGTTCTGCAGCTGAATTTCTAATTGGGCCGTCAAAAGAGATACAACATGCCCTTAAGCAGCACCGTAACAGCGGTCAGCTCAAACAGAAATTGTGTGATTCAGCCACAGGGCTAATTAGCAATTAGCATTCACTGTTTACAAAGGTTTTTACCTGTGGGCCAGGGGATGGCTGAATTGAGCTTAAATCACTCCATCCTGCCTTTGAAGCTTCAAGAGCCGCCTGTCCATATCATAATGACTGGGAGGAGAGAGGGAAGTGCTTCTACTGTGTAACAACATAATCATCAATTAAGGCACGGAAATGGCAAGAAGTGGGGATTTTAGCTCATTAAAAAAAGCCCAGAAGTAACTCTGGATTTATATATATTTTCACCCTGTCTCTCTGTCAATGTCTGCCATATTTAGAATTCAAATGATTGTGTCTTTCAAGATGAGTGGAAGTCCTGAAAATGTAATTCAGGGACTCGGAAGCAGACATTCCTAATAAGGGTTAAAATATGAATGACATTTGCTCCAAGAAGCTGGATGGAAATTGCCCTTGCCAGTGATTTAGTCCCTCTTATTAGTTCATCCTGTCTCTAGATTTTGCCTAATGAGTTTTTTTATAACCATAATGACCAAAATTAATGTTGAATAGCAATCAGATTCCTGTTTCAACTCTTGAAATCATTGTGGTTATGGCCAACTTATAACTAAAGTTTGCACAAATTATACATATTGCATGGCCAAGTCATTACTACAATGTGAAAATGGCAATAATACAGCAGTATATATGTAATATGCTGCACATTGTAGGGGTTGCATGCTAATTATAACTCAGTGTACTGTACATTCAAGGCCACCTTCTAGTTTATTCTATTCTTTTTTGCTCTTTTTTTTTTAATGCATTTCTGTATGGCATAAATAGATAGACAGACATCTGTTAATTCCATAATGTAACTATTGCCCTCTTCAACAATGACAATGAGCCTGATTTAGTCCAATATGTCACTTTTATGTGATATTTGGGGATACCCGGTGGATAACCTGGCCCCGTGTTATGTATCATCACGTGGAGCCACTACAAGGACATACAGTAGCTCATGTCTTCAACAGCTTTCCAGACATTAAAAAGAATATCAGATTCCCCCAACTTCTTTGAGGATGTACTGCCTTTGAGAGAGGACTTCTTTTGAGCATATCAAAACGTTTTCATCTCTCTCATTTTTTTAAATCTATTTTTGCCACAAAGTAGGGACTGAACACAAACTAATTCAGGGTGATAAAACTGCTACAGTCAATTTCCTGCCTAACAAATTACAAAGATGGCTGATAAAGGGCTTATTAGAGAACCATCATTACTCTCACTTTAGGCTGAAAACGTTGACTGAGAAGCACAATTATTTCCTGAATTTTTCGCTGATGTGGCCATAAGCTGAGGTGATGCTGAGGCTTTCCCCGACTGTCTGAGGGTTATTTGAGCGGACCTGTCAATGATGATATCCAGACAGCAGGAACAGTGCAAACTCAGGGATAAGAGTCAACAGTAATTAGAATCTATCTGGGGAGGCAGGAACACACACACACCCTGCATATTATGATGGACTGATGTGTACAAACATTGCTCACATGCACAGTAGAAGCTCAAAAGCTAAATATATTTACATTAAAAAACTGTAAATATTTCACATATGCAAAAAAATGACTGGATATACACACACACACACACACACACACACACACACACACACACACACACACACACACACACACACACACACACACACACACACACACACACACACACACACACACACACACACACATACATACACACAGCACTCATCAAAGACGTGTCCTTTAGTATGGAGATTCTGACTGTGTACTCCCCTTTTTCCTTAATTGCTCATTAATGAGATGGAAATATATTTCTGCCACAAAGTTTGAAAAAGATGCAATCATTGAGAAAGCCATGAATCTAAACATTTGAAAAGGATATAGTAATGGGAGGCCCCCATTCTTGTTCTCTGAAAAATTAATGCAGCGCATGTTATATTTATTACAAGGCCGACTGTCATTCATTTTACCCGAACTAACAGAAATTAAAAGTGACAGCAACCTCATCAAGAATGAATGCCATTGTATTCTACATGGAGCTGGAAAGACAGGAAAAAATCTGATAATAACACACAGGCATCCACAGTGCATCTGTAGCAGGGAAAAGCAAAGCTCAGAGAAATGCTGTGAATGAAGGAATGGGGGCAAAATAAATCATGAAATAGAGAGCAAAATGCCGCTTTATAACTTTTAGTTCACTTTTTATTCCTACTGCATTTTTGAGGTTAAAGCATGATTACGAATCTGCCAGAAATCTTGATAATTGACACGGACAAAATTAAAAGAATAAACCAAATAAAATACCAACAGTGACTTGCATACTGAAATGTTTTGCACGGCTACTTCAGAATCTATTTTCAAATATTTTCCGAGATGTGTATAATTGCCGGCTCCACTCATTAAAGGAGAGGGGTTCTAATGTGAGAATGCTGCAGCTAAATGGTCAGGTTCCCATGTGAGGGAAATAAATGAAATATTAGTTTATTACATATTTAAATCTCTCTCCCCAGGCTGTCTTCCCTTTTTTTTCTCTGGGTTGGTTTGCATTATAATGTTCACCAAACAGTTTCCCCAACTAATGGCTTGCAACAACGTGGTCCAGCTTTTCCCCTCTGCTTTTGGTCTAGATTTTCATAACAAATTACAGTGGTAAGGGAGGGAAGAGAGAAGCCTCGAACTTCCTGAAGAGGCAAAAGGGAAAAATTCATCTTTAAGCGGTACAAAGTTGAACAGTGCCTGTGGAACGTTTTTCCCAGTGTGTGTCCGTTAAACATTGAGTAGACAGTCAACTGCGTGTAATAAGTCAACGTTGTCAGGAGGATGACAGCAACATTTGGAAATAGGAAATCCATATTGCATGCTGCTTCTTGAAAAAAGCTTTTTCACTAAAGTGTGCAGGATTGCAATTCCCTTTTCTCTGACTAACAATGGTTTTATTAGTCCTATTTGCATGTCAGGTCCAAGGTCACATTTAAAATTCCCGACTGCTTTGTAAGTTCATAATCTAAGTCCTATCCATCAAAATGCTGATGTACCAAAAAACAAACAGAGGGCTGAGAGCAGAGATACAGCACGGGATGGGCCCTCTGAATAATCGTTAAGGGCAGCCCCCTCGCTCTCCCTATCTCAGGTGTGTGATTAAAATCAATTAAATCACTCCTCTAGTGTCAACCGCCCCAAATCTCCTGACAAATGAAACGCTGCTTTAGGAAGACGAGGATGTTCCTGGTCCTGTCGTGGCTCGGCTCATATTCACAAATGAGATTAAGATTGGGCTGCTGAGGGATTTCAAAGGCCTGTTTTCCATAAGAGCATGAAACAGCCTGTGAAGCCCGTGTAGGCTACATTAAGTAGACTTGAAAGTGTCTGGAGCAGAGATCAGCTCCCAGCCCACAGTGAGAGTAACTAGCTGGAAAAAAGGGGAGATTATTTACCTGCATCTACAGTATGAGACTTTTATGGATGGAAGTTGGATCTGTATTGCTGTAATGTTTAGGAAAAATGATCCAATATTCCATAAATTCTTAACAGCCCTCAATCTATTTATGACACAATATTATGATTTGTCTGATGCATCCATTAATGAGTTATTCATCTAATATTAATATGTATTAAATCATGTGTTTTGAGTCAATACAGTTTCCACCACAGCACTGCCTTTGCTGTGTGTCTTCAGACAAATTAAGCCATTTACAGAGCATCAATATGGAATCATTAAATGCCCTTTGTGTATTGTTCTCTATGGTCTATGGACCACCCCTCTTTCACTCGCTCTTTTTCTCTCTCAGACACACACACACACACACACACACACACACACACACACACTGGCTTGGCTCGTGCATCAGATGTGAGCCGAGGTTTGAGCCCTCCGCAGGCTTCTTTATGACGACAGTCGGTGAGATCTGCTGATCCCATCTCCAGTGGGCCTCTGTAACCCCCCTTTGTAACATTAGGCAAAAGCGCTAAATCAAAGTGTGGAGTCAGCCCAGTGTGTGTGTTTAACGTCCCCCTGCTCTTGTCACCAATGACCAGGGGCGGGCCGCCACGTGTCCTTGCCCTATCCCCCGGTGTCCTATCACTCCTTTATCTGTCCACAAGGCATGGCCGCTCTCCCAAAGACAACCACACATGCATGCTCAAGAAGGGCCTTTTTTATTCATCTCAACACCCACAGAGAGAATCAGACGTCCCAAATTGTTCCCCTACAGCAGTTGTTTTATTCATGGTCACATTAGAGATTTTTTTCCCACCACCATTCATACTTAAACCTATATCCGTAACAATGATCATTATTTACATCCGGCAATTTGAATAATTTTAATACCAAGTTGTGTATAAGGAAAATCACTGTGGAGAATTTCAAAATTTAGCAGAAACTCACACTTTAAATAAGCTGCAGAAATGTTTTCCAAACTGCAGAAAACTTATATAGGACACTGACCTGTATTTCATTTTTGAAGAGCAAAAGAAAAAAAAATACTTTTTTAACTCTGAGGTTCTTGTGGGAAAACAATAACAGACAGTATGTTTATTTGCGATGAAGCTACACAGCACAAAGAAAGAGCAGTCATACCAAGGGATTTTCCTCACTCTTGAGAAGGGTACAACCAATATTCCCAAACCCATGCCAGGACTTGTGATTCTGCTGTATGCTTTTTTTCCTCCTTTATGAAGGATGATCAAATCAAGCATGGAAGTGTGTTTCATGAGTCTGTTGGAGGGTAAAGAGAGACTTTCAAAATAATCCCTTAAGTAGATGAGGCTTCTTTATGTATTGCTTTTCATTGTAAGATGCAGCGTGTTTCAAGATAGCGGAAGAAATGACAATTATGTTGAGATACTATCTTTGTGAATGGCAGCACCTTTTTCTGGAACCGAGCACTAAACCGAATCGCATGTCCACACATCTGATCTAGCTGTGTTATTATTCAGTCTCTTGACAGGTCATATTTTGTCAAATGAAATGCTGAATTGCTTCATACTCGGCACGGCAGCTGAAGTGATACATGTAAGTAGAATTAAATTACTCTATAGCATATTACAGCCTCAGTGGGATTGTGGCTGTTCTTCCATTTTTAATAAGTGCTTATTTCCCAGGGGGCCTTGTTGGGCACTGTGGGTCAACAGTGTCCAAGAGGGCAAAGCTTGTTCACCACATTCTGGAGCCCTTTAATTGCTTGAGGTTATGTGTGCTATTATCTTCCTTTTCTCTTTCATTATAGAGGTGCAGAGGTTCGGATTGACCCATCCTCTCAATTTTGAAAGCACTCGCCACGTTTAGCGCACTTCAATTAAGTGTGCAGAGGAGTGCTGTGATGAGATTTATTTAATTAATTATTCCTGCTCTGTTTTTGCTCCTGCATATATTCTTTTTTAAATCATTCCTTGGGTGTCCCGGGTCCGCTTTTATTTATTCTGTTGTGATAATGTTACAACTGTAACAGCAATATTTTCGGGGCTCCCAGGAGTGCTTGGTCTGACTCAAACATAATAACCCACGGCGGTGTCTGTCTGACTCTCAGCCATTCTCATTCCTGCTTGCAGCTGATGCCGTAACCCCGGCCCCTTCCCTGCAGGCTGTGCTCACGGCGGGCTCAGAGCAGCCACACACACACATGCATGCACACGCACGCGCACACACACATACACACACACACGCACACACACACACACACCCCCACACACACACACACACACACACACACACACACACACACACACACACACACACACACACACACACACACACACACACACACACACACACACACACACACACACACACACACACACACACACACACACACAGAGAAAAGGACCTGTAGACCCGCATTTGCATGGACACAAATGTTCATCTGCATACATATGGAAATACACACATGTAAGCAGTAACGCACAAACATGTCTCTGTTGTGTCTGGTATTGCACTCTTATCTCATTTTACTCGATAACCCCCCTCTGTTTTTAAGTTGTTTGAAATTAAAAAGGCGCACTATGGTACACTTTTGGAGCTTAAAATGCTGATAAGTGGAAACAACAAAAGTTGTTGCAAAATTTCCACCAAAGTCCAATGGTGGAAAATGTTTTGGTGTCCATTTAACTCCAGAGTGAAACACTTGCAGGCAAAAATTGTTCCCAGGTAAAGGATTTTTCACTACAGAGCAGTGGCTTCATAGGGGGATTTGATCACTTTTACCTGTGCTGACAATTCCTCTGTTCTGTTCAAAAGAAGGGAAAGCGAATGACTGATCAATATAAACGCAGGTGTTTGGAGAGAAGCCGTGGATTGATCAGTAATAGTCCCTCAACCCGGAAAAAAGAGAACAAATCACAGGAAAGAAAGTGAAAAGTTAAGTAGGACACTGTCAGGGATTCCCTGGGTACGACTCTTGGAAAAACTGCACAGCACAAATGAAAAAGAACAGAGGAGAGCTGGTTGGGGAATTCAAAAAAGAATAATTAAAAACTCAAATCGGGTTCTTAACTGTGAGAAAAGGAGAGAGAGGGAGTGAGAGTGGGTTTTTTAAATCCACCAACAAGAATATACTTGGATGATAACTGCCTCAGCCGTAGGCTATTAAAATATTAACCACCGCTGTCCGAGCTGGGACTTTCCAAGCGGTACTGAGCAGTATCCTCCCCGGATACTGGGCCTGAGAGAAAGGCTCTGCTCCCGTTCGCTGCCCTGTGGGAGGCTCGGGCTTGCATGAGGAAGTGTTTTAATGTTTCTCAGATGCCTGGCTCACTGAGAGAGCTTTGACAAGGCAACTATCCTGGGTGTGATTTAAAGGTGTGCACAGAGGGAGCCAGGTACTGGAGCTGAGGGCCTGTTAAGCTACCGGGTGCCTTTCTAGAGGAAAAGGAGCAAACTTTTTTTTTTATTCCCCTGTTACTGAGCAGAACTTGGTCCCTTAAGTTTGAACCGTTATTATAATATGAAACAGAGCTATAATGCTGCTGCTACCTGTTATTGTTCACTTAACATTTGAAAATATACAGTGAATCGTCTTACAATGCACGATCTTGTTGGAAAAGACAGATATGTGGAAGACTGCGGAAATGAGCGTTGATTTCTGAATTAATTTGGCACAGGACCAGATTCCTCATGTGTGTAGAGTTTGTTTCCTTGTGATTTAGTTCAATGACTGATGCTTCCAATAGCCTGCAATTTGCCTCAAGCTTATTACACTCATAATGTATAAGCAGATACTTAGTGAGTGTACATCTAAATCATTTAGCGGGACTTCGTTTAGGGGAACACATGGCAAGGCGCACACTCTTATCTCAAATAGTGCAATTGAAGAGGTTTTATTGACTCTAACAGATAACAGCAATTATTTCTCTGAGTGTGCTTTCTGGTCTCTGCCAAATGTGAGCTGGCAGATTATTAAAAAGACAAGTGGTCTCTTTGATAGCAAGACGAAATACAAGGGTTTTATTTTTAGCAGCTTTAAAGGGATGCCAGCTTTGTTCAGGTGAAACTTCTGCACAGATAATAATGTACGTTCATGTGCTGCCTGTAGCAAGAAAGTCAAGGATTAAGATACAGCGTAACATTGGAAAGTTGTTGAATATTCAGAGTGGCAGGCTCTTTGAATGTTTCATGAGATTACAGAATCATGGCATGTATCATGGCATTGACTGGAATTGTTAAAGTAGCCTGAAGTTCATGGAAAGGGTGAGGTCTCTAATCTTTAATTCCCTAGCAGTGTGTCTCTGTCTCTCCCATTAAAGTCCTACTGTCCTGTCTTTGCCTAAATGTTCCTGACACCAACCCCTTGTTCCCCTCGGCCCGGCTCCCGCTCCGGGTTCATCCTCTGTAGTTTTCCTTGTCCCAGTTCTTCGCGCTTCCCCCAGTCAGTCCTGTTTTGTCTCCTCTGTTGTCTCCCCCTGTTCCCAGTAATGTCTCATCTCTCTCTGGGATCAGGAGCCTGGCTGGCTGGCAGGCAGATGGGACAGATGAGGATGGCAAGGATTGGCTAATCCCTAATCTGCTGTCTCCTTGCCACTCTGGACCACAGAGGAGAGAGGGAAGCACAAGCGCGAGAGAAAGAGAGGGAGAGGGTGATGGAGCCAGCTAGATGGAGCCAGCTGTCAGATGGAGAGTCTTTCATGGTCCTGCGCACACAACAGCTGCACAGGGCCCGCCTGCACGGCTCTGCATTATTAAGCATCTTTTTAGTTGGTTCCAGATGCAGACCTAGCTGTGTTTACCCAGGCTTTGTGCTTTCTTGCTCCCCCACCCCTCTCTCCACCTCCACTTCCTACTTCAACGTCCCGTCATTTCCTAGTTGCTCCACAGCTTGATGCGGTCAAAATCATTTGACTTCTCTCATGTGTCTTTGCTTAAGTATAATGTAATGTTCAAGCACATGACCTCTGCACCCGGAGGTAGCATTAGCACCTTAAAAAGTTTAGCCTCATTACGTATTTCCAGTCAGAAGACAAGTATTTGAATCATTTAAACATGTGGGGACTTTTTTTTAGGCTTAATGCCTTTTCCTTCCTTTGAGAAGAAATGAAAGTGAGTCGTTGGTGTAGCTTTTCCATACTCGGCCAACTGGTTACCGTGACATCTACTGTCATCAGATGAAAATAAATCTTTTGCTGTAGAACTGATATGACAATGGCAGAGAAGTAAAATGTAATTACAACGCAATTAAATGGTTTCATCGCTGTAATTACATACCATTTAATGTGTCATTATGACTGCACATGTATGCATATAGAATGTTCAAACAGGCTAACTTGTTTAAACACAAATGCACAGGCGCAAACAAACACAAACATACTGTATGTGCGCGCACACACACACACACACACACACACACACACACACACACACACACACACACACACACACACACACACACACACACACACACACACACACACACACACACACACACACACACACACACACACACACACACACACTCACACTCACATATTCACACAGCAACCTTTTGCAAAAGCCAGCTTTGAGGAGGCTAATCTGTGCCTCGGTCCCGTCTCTTGTCAAGTTCAAGAGGGTTAACAAATCTTTACCTCCAGAACAGCCCTCCTCTTCCCCCTTTCATGTCCACATTTGTTCGCTGTATGTCCAAAAATCTACAGAGGCCCGTCCCGACTCAGTTGGGATTGGTTTAGCTGAAGAGCTGGAGGCTTTTCAGTTGCTGGCATCTGTTGTTCCTCTTCCCAGAGCTGCTGGCAGTCAGTTAATGGCCATGCTTGGGACCCAGAGAGAGAGAACAGTGGCTGATTTCCCCATAGCCATCGCACCAATCCCGGCACACCACCAACTGCAGATGAGCCACCAGCAGCTAGAAACATTCAGGCTAATGCTCCGCTTCTCTGAGAGTTCGGGGCAGATGTTCCTCACTTTCTGTGTTTCGTCACATAACTCAACACTGTCAAGTTTGTCTTTTGATTTAGGGTATCCTCCAGTGTTTAGAAATGTTGTGTTCTGGATCACCTAATGGAAACGGCACCATGATGAACGAGCATTTTAAGTCTTTATTCTGAAGATCCTCACAATTAAACAAGAGAGCAGTCTCCTGGCAGTTTTACATTAAAATAACATGATTCAGATCAACAAGTAATTTTTCCCTGTTTTCATTCCTATGACCAATACGTGGTTCATCTCGACTTAGTGCGGATCATGCATGTTATTATTGCAGCCACTCCAGGGCTCACTCCTCTGCATCTGCATAATACTGAAGGAGGTTGCTACAGTTTAATCAGTATCTTGTTACTCTAGAGAGTAAGGCTGGATATGTTATCACTAAGGAGGAAGTTCAAATGAAGCTCGATAAATAAATTAATGCCTTGATGATTAGCCGTCACATAAGCAATTAAAATGACTTCAAATTATTCATTTTCAAACAGGTGCAGCGAAAGAAGGGTGTGATTGTTGTAGTAATTGTCAAAATCGAACAATTTGTTTTGATGAACCTTCCATATGTACCTCTTATAAAAAATTCAAGCTGGCATGCATAAAATAATTCAAAGTCATTTAATAATAGAATCCCATATAGCATGTGTATCAAGGGTATTTTTGTCTCTTGTTTCACTGTTGCCTTTGCCTCTTTTCCTTCTCTGTAGCTCACGCTGCTGAATGTTCTGGGCTTTGCAAATGGCCATGACAAAACAGTGTATAAAACTCAATCACATTCTTTTAGCAAATTATTAATTGTGACTGTCATAGTCACAGCATCCTCCTGACAATCTCACAACTGCCTCAGAAAAATACACTTGACAGCTCAGGACCCCAAATCCCACAATGAATTCGTCCTTGACACATCCTTAATGACGATCATCTTGATGATTGTAAATACATTATCATATCAGATCACGTCTGTGTTGCAATCATCACCTCCATTTCCCTTTAATTAAACAGCAAAGCTGACACCACATCTGTCAAAAAGGAAGTGAGACTTTTTGAAATCGGTGTGAACTTCTTTCTTTCTTCCTTATTTCTGTTCCACAGCAAACAATAGAGAGGGAAAATGGCTTTGAAAATAACAAGCTCTATCAGTGCCTATCTCCTCCTTGCCCTCTCTGTCTCTCTTCCTTTACTCCTTTCTCTCCCCCCTCTTTCTCTCCACCTCACACTCTCACCCCTTTTCCATCTCTTTTCTCTCCATCTTTCCCTTTCTCCCACCACTTGAAAGGCAGGGTAATGAGACAGCTAGAGAGCAAAGGAAGGTGTCCGCGGAGCATCAGTTGTGCATGGAAGAAGTGAAAATTTACTGCAAATGAGACGATGCCAGTAAATTCATTTTTATTCAGATTACTGTCATCATACATTACGGCTTCTCTTGTAAACATTTGGCCTCGGTCTTTGTGATGAGGTGTCATTATTTGCCAGATTACGTTATTAAGCTATTAACACGTCAAGCACGGCGGGCAACAATACAGGGGCACGCTTAAACAAGCTGAAGAGAATGGAGGAGGTGTCACTGGCTTGACATATGAAGGCACTTAATAGCTACTGCTGAGGACAGAGGAGAGAAATTAAATAGACAGCTTTCAGCGGAGAATGGAGAGAGCTATTCACAAGTACTCAGAGCTGACTGAACTGTCTTTACAGGGTGATTATTTACCAGGCCAGTAAATAAAATGCTGCAATTTAGCTCTATAGAAAACATATTTCCTATCACATGTATGTTTATGGCACCTATTTACATGTTATTGGCATCATTATTAAAAAGAGGCCTGTGTTTGTCTGGAATTTGACGGCCCAGAAAGCTGGTTGTTTGTTTTTATGATACAGACACTTTAAAGCATAAATAGTTTTAATTTAATTCTGTACAACAACAAAAAAAAGAGGAGAAGTGGAAGTTTATGGAGCATGAATTAAAGTTTCCAATTTGTTTTCAACTGTGTATTAACTAAAAAGTTTGTTGTTGTGTGTTGTTGTGTTGAACTTTAATTTTTCATCAAATCTCCTCAAAAAATGTCAGCATTATGAAATAAACAGCAGTCCCTCTGGTGACATGAAGAGGCTGTACATGGACAGCCAAGTCAGTGGTTTTGAGTGGATAAATCCATGGTAACCTATTGAAATGGTTCAACCACAGCCAAAATCATCCACGACAGCCGATGGAGCCAGAGCCCCCCGTTCAGCCAGCACAGCAGCTTAGCAGTCTTAACAGGGAATCCACCACTTATCATCATCGGCATCCAGCACCACAACACTCCACCATGAAGAGGCTTGAGTTAAGCCGGTTAAAATAACACGAGACAATACATCAACAACAGCTTCCTCTTCCCTTTTGATGCCTGCTTAATTTGAATGGTACAATGGGCTGAATCCTGTTCTGGTGCTCGACCAGAGGACCACAGAGCTCTGTCCATCTCTCCTTCACATCAGAGGCTGCTGGAGGAGCGGGGGGCCCCTTGATACTGTGTGGGGTTGGCTGATAAAGGCCTTATTTCAGGGTCTTCCAGTGAGGGGCTGGATTGTACTCCCCAGCCGGGACGGCACGGACCGCGCCGGTTAAGGCTGATGCTAGAAACTGCAGTCAGAGCTGAAACACTGAGAGGGGAGGGTGGGATGGAGAAAGTGGAGGAGAAAGTGGGATAAGATATTGAAAGAAAAGGGTGAGTGAAAAAGAGAGGGTGTTGACTTATAATGGATGCTACCTAGAGACTTTACCATGCATATGACACCTTTAAGCTTTAAATTGAAGAGTTTAAAAGTTCAATCTCTTCACTTTCCCTTTTGTTTTAGGAGGCTATAAATGTGGCCTCGTGGTATTTGACTTTTCTTCTAGACGCTGACATATGACTGAGGTCCCATTACCGTCAACCCTGTTTGCTATTGAGGCAAACGATACCCATTGACCGGTACGGGCCCTATGAAGCATTTTACCTTGGGTTCATCCAGGACTTGACACGACCTTTGAACCTGAGGAGCACAGCTGTCAAATGTCTCCCCTGTCATTCCCTTCAGAGACGCACTGATTTATCACAAGACACCACATACACTCAGTGACATACACACACACTTTCACCACAGTTGATGCATTCAACTAAGACACTCACACACCTCAAGTAACAAATTCAAGGTTCAAATTCCTGCTATCTATGGAGAAATAACAATAACTTTTTAACACCACACTGAAATTCGAGGATTTAAATAACTGAACATACATATGAATATGGATTCATTTTTGACTAATTCTTCAGACTATGGTGTAGAAGGGGTCTCATGAATATCCTCTATCATCTTATAAACATGTACATGTTATGGGAGGAGAAGATGGGGATCACATTATGAAAAGCGGGAGTGAAAGAATCTAAAATTAGTAACAGCAAATACAAGTTTCTGTTGCAAAAGAAGAGAAAAGAAACAATTTCTCAAACATGTCTTGATATGAAATCTAAATTTGCATCATTGTCTTCTATTTCTCCAGCCCAGTTTGGAAACAGCCAAGAGTGTATTTATCTGAATCACAGAGAGCCAAGCTCGTGAATTCACTGTGACAGGAGCACCACCAACTGGTCAAAACATGCCTCCTCAACACTAAATACCTGCCTACTCTCTCCTCTGATGTGCATTGAAAGATTAGTCACATGCATCCAGTTGCAACCTCTACATTTAAACAGTCTTGATTTATTCTTAGTGTGATCTGAAAAACAAGCAAGGGTTTTTTTCCACCTTAAAAACCCCCTCGGAGAGGTTGACTTCATGGTATCCATCATCATGCATCTTTAATGACGTCAGGCCAGGAGCATGGGGTAAAATCACAGTAGTGGCCCGAGGCTAAAACCAGCTAAAATGAGGTTCCTCTTACCCCTTCCCACGCAGAGAGAGCTGCACACAGGCCGGGAAGGGAGGGTACATCGCACCCATCGATCGCCGAGGAGGCTTGGCGGATGGCGGCCACTCGGTGGGGTTGATGGATACATTTGTGCCGTAAAAAACTCATAGCTGTAACGCGGCGGGCCTGAGCCACGAGCTGAGAGACAGAGGTGTGACAAACGATGGATGCCTTGATTTATGGGTCCTTCTGTGAGACCAGGGAAAGGACAATCTCTCACCTAATTTGGTTTAACTGTAAAGGGCCTTTGGAGACCAACCGCACAAAGCCTAAAAAAGTGAAGAAACTTCACTCTATTCAAAACACATGTCAGAAATTGGAGCAGCGGTGTAACACTGTGCTTTTGTCCCAGTCTACACTCTGTTGCACAAACCTCCACATTTCCCATCATCTATAATTCTATTAGTCTCGGCACATCCATGGACTGAACAAATACTGTTTTTCACATTATAGAGATGAGAAATGGACTTGAGCTCAACTCAATTACATACAGTAACCCTCAAACAAATAAGTCAAATATAGCTCAGGGCCAAAATGCATTTTATGTCACAGAGTAAAACAAAAGAGCAAGCAATAAAAAGATCTCCCACATTTCACAGCATACAGTATTTCTGAGCTATTTCCTGTAAAACTCTATGATGGTCTGAGTGTGGCTTGGAAACATCTTTCAGTTGCCGAGCCCCCAGCCTTGACCTCGGGGGTCAAAGTCAGTCAGGCTCTTCCTGTCTGTGGCTTTTCCCAGGATCCCCTGCCTGTCGGCATGTCAGCACCTCTCCTGTCTCCTCACCAACTCAGGATGTTGCTTTTGCCTTCCAAGAGTTTCCTGAAACCGGAGGAAAAAAAAAGGATCGGTTTCCATGCAGGGGTCACTTGGTGTGAAAAAAGAAAGCCATTAAATATTGCTGTTTTGTATATTTGACTCAATTTTACAAACTCGCTGCCCTTTGACTCGTGCCTATTTGTGGATGTGAGGAAGCGTCAGACTGTGGGGAATGAAAAGTGCATAGAGAGAATCGTTTTTACGAAGGGTAAATACAAGACCCACCTTCCCCATTTTCCATCAATTTTTTTCCACACAGTAGCAACTCCTTGAGTTATGCTTCAACTTAGCATTATGCATTTCAAATAAATACTCTTTTTCCTTTTCGGTCAGACAAGACGCTTTTGACATTTGATATAGTTTCCTGATAAAGTTAATGCAGAAACTCTAAGTCGGAAGCAGCTTTTATTACTCTTTGCAAAGATAATTAAAACTGGGTCATGTTCTTAATGGTCTGATTAGAGGACATGTTGGACAATTAAGGGTGACGTTGCTTAAAAAACTGACTGCTTTTAAGGCGAGGTGACTGGAAATGGGGCACATCATTAAATGGCATGTAGGTGCCTCTCTTTTTCTTCCTTTCTTTCTCCAGGTACTAAAAGGAGGAATGAGCGCTAAATGACAAAGTTGCACCCCTGGCAACAGACGTCCTGATTACTTTTTGTCTCATGCCTCACAGCAGCCTCAAATAAACCAAATGCTCTAAAGCTATTCACTCAATTAACCGCTGTTTTTATGATGCAGAAGTTAGCTTTACACACCTTTGTCTAAACTTTGATATTAAGTCTGTCATGGATGCTTAAAAATTCTTCCTAGCCTCTGCAGTATACCCGTAACTCTTATTCCCTTGTTGAGCAGCCCAAAGAGTATGTGTGTATAAATGGAAGGCCTGTCTTTTCACATTCATTAAAAGTGAAGTTCCAAAATTAATAATGTAAAAATATGGGTTTTAATTAGTCTTCTATTCTGCCCAATGTACTTAAATTGGATCATCTGGTCCCCGATGCCCTTTCACTTAATAAAGAATTAGCCTGTGATGTTCTCAGCTTGACAGGTAGGATAAAGTGGAGAAAATCACTGCTGTTATATAAAGGATATATCCGTTTGTACGTAATTTGCAGCTTAGTCAATTTGACAGGGGGGAGGTTCCCAGCCATGGATCCCGTGCAGGTTTCCATTTAATGCATTTCTATCATGTTATGCCGTGACCACACCATTGCCTTTCACTGCTCATTTCTGTCATATAATTAGTGACATTAATCCAATTTGATTGGATATCTGCCTCACTTTGATTCAAGCATTACTTTTGAGTAAAATCTGCACCTACATAGACACACTGTGTGCTACATTGGAGTTAGTAAGTGTTATTTAAAATGTACATTTCCATTTCTTTTTTTTCATGCTATATAATTACCTGATCATTTAAACTTTCACATGAGATGAAATTACATTTGTGTCTAATGTGTGGTGGAGACTTGCACACCACTATACACTTTGCATTTGTGCTTTGAACTTGTACAGATAAAACAGCTTTGACTCATAATCGTCCAAAGCTCGAAGCTCGTTGTATCTTAGAGGTTAAATAGGGGGGTTTAAAAGGAGGCTTTAGTTGAAAGCATATGGCATCCATGAGTGATCCTTTACATTCGGTGGCCATATACTGGTGTTTGTGTGCGGTTGAGTGGGTGTTGTCGCACTATTCTCAGGCAACGAGCCCAGACATCCCTCACCCTCTCCTCCTCTCTCTCTCTCTCGCTCTCTCTCACTCCCTCGCGCGGGACAGGCACAGCTGTCAGATCAAAATCAATCGCATTTTAAAGGACGTGCGAGCTAAATATTTCATTCTTGCCTTGGGAACCAATTAAGTGCTACATATGAAGTCAGAAGGACTGGTTGAGCCGGAGTCGTACTGGTGCGTACCAGCTGCTCCATTGCTTACACCAACCCCCCTTTACTCCATGCAAATGTGTCAGTGTGAACGTTCGAGTTCAATTACCTAGTGATGTTTTAAAAATGCACCAAAGCCAGACTGGCAGTCCGGAATTGGAGGGGATCCACCCCAGGTATGTTGTTTATTTAGTTGTTGTCTGTTGTGCTGGCTGTAACTCATTTGCCCTGATTGCAGATGTAAAGGATCTCAGGGATAGGAGGGACTGGGGCCTTCAAAGCACCATGTGTCAGAAAACACCTCACACCGGATGGCAGGGACAACTGGCATCTATTTCTCAAACCATGACCCCTGATTCCATCTCTCATTACACTGCATCACTCTCAAAAAAATAAATAAAAAAAGTTATTTTCAAACTTGATCTTTGAGGATGTTTCCACTGGGTGTCCCCTCTATACATTTTCGCTGAGGCTGGTTTTTGTCCTTTTTATTTGCTCTCTTCTCCATGTCTCTATCTCCTTTGCACTTTAATCAGATTCCCTGGGTATGATAAATCACGGTCTATGTATTCCTTTTGGAGTTGGACCTAGGTATCGCATCCTTCTAGCAGTGTCTGCTTTGTCAATCTAAAGGAAGTAAAAAAAAAACACATTTAATACTTAAAGTATGCTCTTACACTGAAGAAAAGCAAGGGTGAAACAGGTTAGAGATTTGAGGGAAGAAAAACAGTCACATTAGGAAGGTTAATGTGTATATATACGTATAAGCTGAAGGTGAGTACAGTGTGGGACTGAAAATGAAAGAGCTGGAAGTGGAAAAGAGGATATCTGAGGGAGAGAAAAATAAAAAGTGAGAGAAAAACAAAAGCAGGGAATGCCAGAAAGTGAAGCAAAGTGAGAGACAAAAAGGAAACAGTGTGAAAGAGAGAGTGAGAGAAAGAAAAAGTGGGAGAAAAAAGAGAGAGAGAGACAGGGAGGGAGTATGATTGATAACGGTGCTGACAGAACCCCTCTGGCCATGCTCTCTGTGGCAGTTTGGGGAGACAGGGCCTCCCCGCGTGAGACCGAGCTGCCCCTCGCCACTGTCCCAGCACACACTCCACATCTGGTGGGATCGCCCACGCTAGGTCAGGGGTCACGGCACCATGGGGCCACTTTCGGACTCACATCCCCAGAATGCTCAGAGAAAAACACAGGCCTGTCAGGGTCCACACAATAATCAGCATTTTGAAAATACAAGCATGAGCCTAATCACTCTCCGGGAATATTTTCGTTTTACATTGACCTAGGGAAAAGGTAGGAGAAAAAAAATAAAAAGAACATTTTATTTTTTTAAGCTAAACTGTGATGACATGGAGTTTCAGAAAAACAAAAGCTCTGTTCAAGGTAAGCAGAGATTAATGTGCTGATGTGCAATGTGTGTCCTGTGTGTGTGTTCACAATCAGGGTATGTGTGTGCATTACTGCCCGTGTGCGAGGAGACAACACTGATGAATTAGAGATAAATAATGAAGTAGCTCAGGGACTGATTTGTGATAGCAAGAGGGCCCATCAACAGAGAACACTAATACTTTTGAATGCAATGCTGTTTGATGTTGATCAAGTTCAACTCGGTTGACAGGGCTGAGAAGACTGTAGGGAGCACAGGGACCGTACTAGAGAACCTACTCAGACAGGTGAAAGAGGAGAGGGACAATACCACTCAGACACACTCACGTAGGCAGCCAGTCACACATATGAACACACACTAAACCACACACACCCAGGAACCCGGATCCAGTCCACAGAGTTATTTAAACATTTTACCTTTAAGTGAGAGAAGGTGAACACTTTGTTTGTATACTCTAAGGTATTTTGTTCAATTTAAGAACACACTTTTCGATAATTAGTTGGGTGAATTTCTTAAGAAACAGACATTAAATGACATACTGCCCTACCAATTTCTGTCTATAGACATTCATGACATGCCTCTGTTCCTCCATTGCTTGGGGCATGGGTCATTTTGAAAGTGTCACCATTTAACCGGGGGGAGGGTTGGGTCTCCATACCTCCAGCATTAGCCCATGTGGGCAGAGTTCGGGTGTGTGGAGAGCGTGGCCTCATTATGAAGGAGATAAAGACCGTTAAGGCTGTTTGGTCTTGGGCCGGCTCCAGCCCCTATGGTGAAACACACCTGCTCCCCTCTTTAAAAAGCCCTGCTCCAGTTTAGCTCTTGGCCACGGACGAGTAATGACCTATCCAGGGGGCCGTAACGCCCGCTTCGTTTAGCCTGTCGTTAAGACCCAGAGTCAGCAGCATACTGCGGCACAGTACCGTGCCAAAACTCAGTACAGGGTGTCCTTGCCAAAGATCTAACATCAAGCCTACTCTGTTAGAATATGGATAACTAACTAGCTAACCACATTAATGAAATGGCGGAATACATTTGGCAGTATTGCTCTCCACTTGAAGAATTTCTTTTAGACATATTGTCAGTTGGGTTTGATACTTTGATAATTCGACTGAATCATCAACATGAATTTATATCAAAAAATAAACCCTTGTATCTCAGCCAATAGGAGCACACTCAAGAATACAGTATCCACTTAGTAATTAGAGAACATAAAGTTGCAGCTTGACACTGCTTGGTTTCCTATTGTTGTCCTGTCTTTGTTGTTACACACACACAAGCACTCACAGACATGTACAGACACACTCGGCGAAGACACCGACACACGCGTGCCTGCACAAACGTGCACGGACACACTATGTACGTCCACACACAGACACATACAGAGGTACACACATGCATTCACACACACAAACGCTCTCACACACATATAAAGATTTCCCAGTTTCCCAGTTATGTTTTCATCAAAGCTTTTCTTTGGCACTACAGAGCAGCGTCGGTATGGTAATGTGTTGTGCTGCCTGGAAAGCTGTCAAAAAGCTCCCACCTTGGATGAGAGACCACGGTAATTCAACTGGGCTCCTGTCTTCTGTGTGTTCAGGTCTCCTCATTATTCCGCTTTGCAGGGTAATGGCGTCTTGCGCTGTTTTATCTGTCAGCTCACAGCAAACTATAGTTTTTTAGCCCTGTATATTAGATGCTAACATCAAAGGCAGCTGTCTTGACACAGGAGAGAAAGAAAAAAAAATTGTTGCGTAAAAAAATGGAAACACTCCCGGTAGGCGAAAATTGAATCTCTTTACGTCTGGGGTGATGTGTGTATTGAGAATAGATTTGCTAGTTGGCGTCTATGTGTTTGTTCTCGAGTAAACAGCAAGGCTTGTTTGGGTGTAACTGTCAGGTATATGCGTGTGCCCCGTGTGAAAATGGGTTTGTTCGCAAAGTGGGAGTTAGAAAAAAAACAGCAACACAAATTCACTCTAGCTGTCTGATCAATGGGGATTTAAGTTACCAGTGACAACTGCATAGCAGATGTCAAGAGACATAGACCCCTCACACAACATAGCAATGCTAGCCCCATATTCTATCAGCAGGTTTTCTGACTTGTGTCTTTTTACCCAGCTGAGAAAATCACGAGAAGTGATTTGTACATGCACCAGTTAGAACATGTGAGAGTTTGTTTGGAGTTTTTTTTTCAAGTTTGAAGAAAAGTGTGTTTCCAAAACTAAAGTCTGGCACCATCCAGATTCCCCCTCCCCTGCACTCACCTCTATTTGGGCATGTGGGGCCTTACCCCCCTCGGGTGGTGCGGTGGCAGATTTGTATACAGTATGTGTGTGTTTATTGTAGGTGTGGGTTTGGTAGGTAAAATCTGTGTTTATAGGAGTAGATGAATTTGTGAGTGTGTGTGTTGGGGGGGGGGTTAGGGTTCTTCAGAAGACGCGGGTAGAGCAAATTAAAACTCACCGCAGGAAATGAGCGCCCTTGGCACTCCTCTTCCGAAGCAGCTGCACACACCCCAACCATCATCTGCCATTTTGACACATCCACGGGGCGTAGCAGGCAGCGACAAGGGGGGAGCGAGGGGTGCCAACGCGACACCCACGGCTGCGAGCATCGCCGGGCCGCAGCCTCCAGCCAAACAGGTGTGTGACATCATGCCGCTGGTTCCTCTTCAGGGGCCCGGGGAGCAGGCTGGGGGACTGGAGCAGAGAGGGGGGTGGAGGAGGAAACAAAGGGAGGTTAGGTCTCTACCTGACAAGCTCATTGATAACGTTTGGGACACGAGCCCTGAAGTCGATGGCAAATTGCCTCTAATGTCTCCCGGAGATCACGGGCCAAAGTCAGGTGCTGGGCGCTAAATGGGCTCATTAGTTATGATTTTTTCATTCCTTTTTTGGACTTTACGAGGAGTTTTACACACATAAACACACACACAGTCACAACATATCAGAGATAGTTGAAGCCAGAGGGCTTTTGCAAACTTGGGACGTCATCATAACTCAAGACAGGGTTATAGTAGAGCAAGTGTTGAGACCATTTCCTCTCAGCTCTTGTAGCTCACACAAAACTGGACATATTTGGTTTCTTGTTTGACTATTTCAACAATTGAGACATGTGGAGTTATCAAGGGAATACAAATCGAAATGATCTGAAATCAATCCCAAAACGACAATGAACACTGTAATACTTTTTTCATCAAACCTGTAACAAGAACTCAACTTAACAGAGAGACAACAAATGAAATAAGCACGTACATATTGATAATTCTCTGCACGTCTCCCACATACACCCTCTTCACACTTCAGTCGAATCCCCCAGCGACAGATCCTGTAACAGAGGAGAGGGAGGCTGTGAGTAGCCTGGGGGGTTCCTAAAGGCACCCGTCTGGGACCTGCTTCATAATCAGTGGACAGAGAGGATAGTGGTGGTACGGCTTCCCAGAGCCACTCTCTCCCCCTGGCTGCCCGAACTCTGGTAAGCACCCCAGGGCTACCTGTTAAGGTGCTCCCCCCGGTCCAGTCTCTCTTCCTGGGCAAAAAAACTCACATGCAGTCTGCCGTCTACAGACTGAATGTGAACAAGATCTGGGTGTTGATTGGATGGAGGTGACAAGGAGTATGTTTGCGTTTTGTTTATGTGCATTTGTATACAAATTGATGTTGATGCACACAGTCTTAAGCACGTGTGGGCACATTATGCATGTGTGAGCTCAACCATATGTGTGTGTGTTTGTGTGTGTGTGTGTGTGTGTGTGTGTGTGTGTGTGTGTGTGTGTGTGTGTGTGTGTGTGTGTGCTAATGCACAAGTTGGTATGCGTGTACAAATGTTGTTCATTATTTCATGTCTTACTAAGAGGAGGCATAGTATTGTTAGTTGTCAAGGAGACATTGCAAGGGATCTGGAATTACTCACCCACATGGACATAATCGCATTCCAAGTAACAGCCTGGACAATACGAGTCTCTCTGCAGACCTCTTTGGCCCTTATCAACAATAATGCTTGTTAATAATGTGAAAAGCCTCTAATTAGTCTGCAGTGAAATGAACTGCTGGAGTCTAATAAAAATGATCTTCCTGATAATAAAGAATTTTAAAAGACAGCAGCCCAGAGATAAAGAACACTCAAGTTGAAATAAGGCGACTGTTGTGAGTTATTGGCTTTTCTGGCTTTTTAGAAAAAAATACATTATGACATGTCATCTAGGATCTGTTTTATCCGTCTGAGTTTTTATTGTAGTTACTGTAGGTATATGTAACATCGGCTGAGTTTCTGTTTCCATAGTCAGGAACAAAATTCCCTTGACTGCGCCTCGGGGTATATCTCCTCCTTTCCGCTGTTCAACAGCAGACCTCAACATCAACACTGCTGTTGTAGATGCAGAAAACACTGTAGTGGTAAGCAAGGAGGTAGGTTGGGGGCTGCAGTCGTGGACTGTCTAATTCCGGCCCTGGTCGAGGGATCGGGGAGACATAGTAGATTTTAACAAACACACTGGCCATTTCCAAATCTGCCGTGTGTGCTCAGCCGTCCATGGTTCTCCAAGATATCTGGAGGAGAGGGAGGGTGGGCGGGAGGCTTTGGGGAGGTTGGGGTGTACAAGGCGGAGAGAGCCAGGACTGTGCCGTCTCTCCAGTTTGGTTTGGTCCGAGCACAGAGCCAGCTGGCCTCATTAGGACTTGATGGGAGGCGGGCTGGCATGAGACGTGCACATGCATGCACACATCAACAAATGTAGTGTGAAGCGTGGCCTGATGCCCGTGAAAGACCCACACGAAAGTTTTTTTTTTCTTCATTTTTTTCTCTTTCTATTGAGTGCACTGTGGCTTATGGGCAGAGGGAGTGTATGATGTGGGAAAACATGATCATTAGTTTATGTCTCTCTTTAAGGTGCTGTCTTTACCTGGCTCACCTGAGCTACTTCAGTGCGCTTGAGTGCTTGTGTGAAGAAAGAGAAACCATGAACAGGGGCAATGAGGGTCGGGGTTGGTTGGAGTGGAGTGGGTATAAAAGGACGAGAGAATATGATTCATGGTAGGGTGGGTTCATCACGAGAGACGGCCGCTGACCTACAGTCTGAGGGCCATTGGACCGGAACCAAGGCCTTGTTCCGACAGAGCGAGTGTAGCGTGAGCTGTGACGGATGGCGCCGGTCTGTTTGAGAGCCCCTGAGCAGGTGTGTGTCTCGCTCACATCTGCAGGCAAGCACAGTGAACCGAGACCAAATGGCAGACGCACGGGGCCCATCGGGTACCTGTGCACTGAGACACACTAATGATTATGGATGCAGGCCTATTAACGGTCACATCTGTAAGGGAGAACAACAACCAGCGCACTGGGATTGAGTCAGCAGTTTTAACTCCCCTTTGGAACATAGACATGCTGGTGTCAATGTTGGGATAAAAACTCAAGTCAATATGCTGCCTTTCCCCCAGTTCAGGTCCAGCTCTGGACCTCGCCTCTGCTCAGGCTACATGGAAATGATGAGACACTCTGCGCTCCTGGAGGGAAGACTTGAGGAAGTTTACTTGTTGAACTTGAAAACTGACACATACTTGTTCTGGATTTCAGCAGAGAAAGTAAAGGATATTCTGAGTGGAAAAAAAGCCCTGCTGTTGTAGCTACACGCTAAATTATCTAATGAATTCATCAACTTAAAAACAGCGTTAAATATTCATTCTAAGAGTATAGGTACTGAATTAAATATTACTCATTGACTTATTATTTAAAAATGCATAATATGATTTGCATAGTTTTATCCTGATAGGAAATAATAATGGGTAGTTGTCTTGTAGCGTCTTTCATGACGGATGAAGCTTGTGTCTTTTTGTTCCCTCATCATCCCTCTCTCCTACTTGCTTCTCATTAAAGTTTTAACAGAGGCTGTTTTAATTGTCAATCCTTTGACAGGTTGATAAAAGCAACTTGACAATTAAGTTCATTGGCTCTGCTATGCATATTAATTAGGTCTTATTTGGGTTTCCATTGTTATTGGAAGGAGCACTCATGGTGTAGCAAAATGTCATCCATTAACTTCCCTCTTCTCAGAACTTAATGTAATTAAGCTTGCTATTGTATGACTACGAGAGCGGACTCAAGAGAGAGGAACTTTTAGTATTCATTGTATAAATGAGTAATGCCATTCCTGCAACAACGCTACTTCTCTAAAATCAGCCATTCACAACTTTATTATCTGTAACAAGTGCTGCCTTCTCTCGTTTGGTTAACAGACAAAGGAAGCTTGCTTTCATGTCATCGTGTGTACACACATGTGCATTTATGCGTGTTACTGTGTGTGTGTGTGTTTGTGTGTGGGTTTGTTTATGTATGTGTGAAGCAGAGATGAAGCGAGGGAGGGTTTGTGGGTCAGAGGGGAAAACGAAGCAGGACATAAAAGGTGCAGAGAGACTCTGCATTGGGAGGGAGGTGAAAGAAAAACGAAGGAGTGGTGGGGGTGTTTTAGCAGATTACCCAGTGCACCTTGCTCAACTCTGCAGGCCCACACACTCACATCAAAGTAGTACCCCCTATCTGCCCGAGGCTTAGTCGGCCCCTGTCCACCCCCCATGTCACTCCATACATCCTCCCGTTCATGTTGAATAATTGACAGTTCTGTTTTACATGCTCAGCATTTGCCAGGACATGGAAGTGTGACTCCAAACAGGGCATGACTCCGAGAGGTCCTGTGCATTGGGTTGACTTCATTATTGTGCCCTACTAATGCTCCCTGCACACCCTGAGCTGAATACCATCAAGCATAATCCATGGAGGACTTGCCTGTGGAAACAGAGCGGTGGTTGCGGTAATAAAGATGCTTTTTTGCTGCGGTTTTATCGAAACTTAATTATCCACATAGTTTAAAGAGTTTCCCTTCCCACATGTGAGCTGACAGCAGGTTTCATTTCCTAGTCGGGTTTATGAAGGGAGCAACAACTCCCTTCATTACAATGAGACTTTTGCAGTTCCTTCTTTGAAGACACTACTGTCTGGTGTGCACTTACACTCTGAATCTGCTGAACTTGTTGGATGTCACTCAAGACTGCCAGAATGGCCGTGCATAGCAAAGGACAATGACTGCCAGGGGTATGTGAAGGGGCGAGAGTGTTTGTGCCAGGGCGATCTCTGAAGTCATATAAGCCATTATCAGTCTGTCACGCCAGGTCTCATTTGAGGTCTCTTAATAACAGTTAGGCAGTTTGGTGAAGACTCTATCAATGCCCTGGTAATAGCTTTTTACAACTACTGTAGAGAAATTAGACAAAGAACTGAAGTGATAAAGTAAGGTTGCAACAGGGTGTTGGGTTTCTCTCATAAAACACCCTCGGGTATATGGGCTTGAATAATTTAAATATCAAAATATGTCTGGCTTTCTGTCTTTGCATCACACAGGTTTGTATGGATATTAATCTTTACTGTAGTATGGAATAGTCCTTAAAGCAAAGGGAAGGAAAGGCCGGGCTGTTCATTTGATGGTTTACCTTGACCCCTGAAGTGTGTCGCTCGCACCCTGAGGGCTTGGGCTGGCAAAACCTTTCTCAGTCCCCCCTGGGAATGATAATCTCAACGTGGGCGTTTACTATGGACACCAGACACAACACCATTAGCCACAGCTCCGCTGCTGCTCATTAGGACCTCCGATCGATATAGGCGGCCACAGAAATCGCCAGTGCTGCGGAACCAGCTATCACCCTTCAGAGTTATTATCGTAAACAGCACATGCCTAGGTTTAGGGCAGTTCCCCACTTTAGCTGTTTCTATTGGAAATGGAGGGGTGGGAGGGCAATAACTGAATGACTGACTTCAAAGGATGTTATATTGTTTCACTTGTTCTGAAACTTTGTGCAGCGTGGAGTCATTGTCTTGCAATAACGTTAGATGCAGTCACGAAGCATTACTGTGTGCTGCTCTGTTCTCTAGGGTTTGGTATTATGACATGGTCGGAGCAGAAAACCCTGACACAGAGAAAGTTCACTCATTACTGCCGAGATATTTGAGCGCTGATGTCTCCCTTATTGAGTGTCAAAAACAAATGAGTAGGTTTAAGCACAACTTCAACATTTGCTGAGTTTGCAAAGCAAATCTGTGCACAACAAAATCGTGTAATGGAAAATAATCTAGAAATCTATGAGGTTAAAATGAGAGCAACTAAATGCAGAATGACCACACTGTTTTTAAAACGCCCAGCACTCTGTGGGACCTCTGCTTGATATCACCATGACAAGATAATTTAATTATTTTCCAATTTTTCCCCTCCAAAACATGAGGTGTGGAGACATAAGTCACAGGAAATTGTAGATGAAAAGACAAAAAAAAAGGATAGTCCATTGGTTTCTGGCAGAGAAGAGAATAATATTGAGGCAAAATTGTGAAAATAAGAAAAAGGGGAGATGTATTGATTTTTGGTGGAGCCGGGGAAAGAAAAGAGAGGGAATAAAGAAGTGCTCTTTGGCCGATGTGTCCAAATGATGTCTCAGGGGAGGTTCTTAATGGTAGGGGGAGGGGTGGAGGGGGGTTAAGGGGGTGAGGTGGGGGTGACGGGGGCAGGTGCCTACCCTGACTAAGGCATGGAACTGCCCTTAGGCTAGGGCTAATGGTATTGGCTGAGCTTACTTTAAGCAGCTCTTTCCTAATGGCCAACTATGAGTGTGCCACAGGATAGACAGGTATTGATTGGTTCAAATGCTCTTGAGTTGACAAGAACTGAAAGTCCCTCAAGCATATACAATCTTGCAGCAAATTATGTCACACGGAAAGGTGATTAAAAACAGAAGCTTGGGGCAGGCACACTCATTAAAAGTGTATATGATATTTCTCTTGTTGTCCTTGTATCGCTCGCTCCTCTTTGTGTTTACTCCTCTTTCTGCCAAAGCCTTTGTCTCTCTGGTGGTTGTTTGTTTTTTCTGTTTTTTCTGAGTGAGAAATGTCTGTTTATACATTGTGAAATTCTACCAGCAACTCAGATTTCAAACCTTATTTTCCATAATAAAGATGCGGCACATTGACTGTTGGACCTCCATTGCATCAGTCTAAGTTGCGCACATGGTGTAGTTATGCACTTCATCAGTGGTGTAGGATTGCCATTTGAATAGAGTCAAATGGTCTGACATTTTTGAAAAATGGATACAGGTGTGATGGTTATATTCTCTTTTAAAAAAAAGGTGCAGCATGCGCCTATAGTATACAGAGAACAATGCCATATATTTGCTTTGTTGTCATGCCCCCCTTCCTCATACACACATACAAAAAATGCTGTGTACAAGATTTTCTCTTATTCACATGGGGCGCTTTCTAGACTGCTTGAGGCATCTGCTTTGATTGCATAATTCCCCAGAGACGAACAACACAAAACAAAAATACTGACTGAATTCAGACTTATAATATACCGAACAAATAACATACCAGCTCCACTCTTCAAAACCATAGTTCTCTAAAGAAAAGGAATTGGAGAGTAAATTCAAAGTTGAAAGCTTAGCTGTTTCGCAGTGAATGCAGGGATGCGGGTGAAAGATGAAACAAACTTTTTCCTGGCTGAAAATGTGCGGCATTACTAAAACAAATAGGCAATAGCATTCGCATTTACGTACACTTTAACTTAAGTGGCACATATCAGAGATACCATAAAACATTTTTTAGCCGTAAATGCTGTAGATATTTCAGGAATGACTGTGAGGAAACGTTTTATTATGCAGGAGGTAATACAACAGGTCCCCCACGTCATCTGCTGCTTTGCCAAGTGTAGCATGACAGTTTCAGGCAAAGTTAACAGTGTTGAACAAATGAAAACTAAATGAAATGACAGGTCCTTTTTCCTCAGGAAAACAAAAAAAAAGGAGAGAAGGATTTTCTGCATCCGAATGATACGGCTGCACTCAAAGCTCACAGTTTTCTTCTCTTTCGATTAAATGCTCTTTCTCTGGCTGTTTGTGCTTTACAGTGGAGTGTGCTACATCGCTACTTTCTTCTCTACAGGGGCCCCTGGGCTCCCCAAGCAATAGGAGTAAATTAGAGTGCACCTGTTCCAGCTCCAAGATAAGCCATCTCCAGAGGATTTCCTCTGAGTAAAATGAAGTGAGTGAAGAATAAACAGAATATCACAGCATTACTTCGCCAAGGTGAAGTTGCTGCTGCTCAGGGGACACGGTTCGTTTTGCACAACACCCAGCAAAATATCCTCTATAAACCTCTGAATGCGAGACTGTAGGAATGGTCTCTGCTCACAGCGGAGAGAATAGGCGCTGCACTTTTGTGTTCAGACCAAGGCAAGAGTCTGCTGCTCGACTGTGTCTACTCACAGCCTTGACTTGAAATGCTCCTATTTGTGGTCTGGGTGTTGTGGTTTGTTTCCAGCATGTTTTGACTCTGTGTCAACACATCTGCGATAGTCAAACATCAAACCGCATACTTCCCTCTTTTTTCCATTCCTGTACCGCTGCCAAATATTTAAAAAAGTATCTAATTAAGTCAACTAAGAATATTGTCAGTACATTTCTCCCCTCTTCCCATCGGCTTAGCCACATGAGTAACTCCTTGTATGTTTCTTAGCAGAAATAAAAGGTGCAACCCCAGTGTGATGCCCAAAGACCACTGACCGTAGATGTCTAGAATGCAAAATTCACTCAGTTGGTTTACACATAAAAGGCAAGGATAATTAGAGGAAAAATGTAATTCATCATACGTTTGATAATCAGACTGATTTGGTCTCCTATCCGCACCAGAGCATTCAAATAACCCCCCTACTATTAGCACCCCACTCTCCCTCACACCAGTAGTCTGTTTTACCCTCTCTTTGTTCCCCTACAACACATTATCATTATTGTAGCTAATTGCATGGTTTGCCTTGAAGTTGTGCAGGAGACTCGTGATCTGGGGTTGAAACGTGGACAGGGATCCAGTCTTCTCCACAGCTTGCTTTACACTGCTAATTGCCGTTACCACAGGATAAGGCATGCTCCTCGCTGTGGCCAGCCGGACGAGGCTGGAACAGGCATGGGGCGGGTTGGGTGGGGGGAAACTATCACACAAGGGTGGTAAGACGTGGGAGGGAGAGCCAAGGGTGGCATAACTGAAGTGGGATGGGTAGGCCAGATTGGGGAGGGAAAGGATAGCGGTTGGGGGTAAGCGGGGGGGATGGAACCGGCGTTAGATGTGGGTCAGCGGGAGTGGAGTACCCTAAAGATTACAGTTGGTTAGAGCGACCCCTCTCTGACAGGATCTGAGCCCTTACTCCCAGCAGAGGTGGACCGTGGCATTTGGGAAACCCAGCTATTAGTGAGGCTAATAAAGCCCGGGCAGGAAGTTTTGAACCTCCGGTAGTCTAAAGAGACATTGTCCTGCCACAGGTCCAAATGCTGGATCTTAGTTAATATATGACTGCAGAGGGTCTTTAAATGATAGTTAATAAGACAGATGGGCTGAGATGTGGTGTAAAATACATCTATAGGCACCCATTTTCATTTTACAATCTCTCATAATAATTGTGTTATTATGCGCGTATCGTTTTTATTATCTTTGTTTATTAAAAGAGTGTAATGTGAGAGATGAGTTCATCTAACTCTGAAAATCACAGATTTGTGCGAGCTCTGATAGTTTCTTAATTCAGATGGGAACGTTAGTTTTACACCACAGTATCAACTTCCAACTTCAAAATGAGTCACAGCTCCCCGATGGGATTTTAGAAAAGGAAATGGAATCACAGACATAACTAGTGACAAAGCCTCCATCACCTCATAGAAGATCTCGCTCCATCTGTGAGAACTTTGGGTCTACCCCAGAAAAATAATAAATATCCTCCTCTCATGGCTGGCGCTTTTCGTTCAAAAGGTGGTTTCAAGACCAAACAAAGGAAATGGTGTCATTAATGATATATATTATGAACTAGGGCCTCTTAGAACAGTTTCCTACAAATGCATGGATAAGGGGTTGATCTCTTCCCTAACAAAGGATCTCTAAAATATGAAGTGAAAAGCTACCCAAGATGAAGCTGGTAAAGAAACAAGCGAGGAAGAGTCTATTTCCACAACACAAACAGATTTCCTGGCCTTTAGCAGTCTCTTACTGGGATACTTTGAGACATATCCATCAAAACACAGCTGTATTCATTCATATTTCATACCTCCTCCTTCTCCCAGTGCTTTAACACTGTTCTTTGATCAAAGGAGAGAAGTCAGATCACAACAGGAAGGTTCCCTGCCAGCCAAGACGGAGAAGGAAGGCCAATCCGCTACTGTACTGTACATGTAATAATATAATAACTTCAGTCACCAAAAATAATGGAATAAATAAGAATGAATGCCTTGCAAATGCAGAACTAAGAACCTTTAGGAATTTACATCTTTATCTGAATTTTCCCACTTTATAATGAGTGTGGTTTCAGGCCTGTGCACTTTTGCTGAAAATTGTACAAAATACTTTTTGTTATAAACACAAACTCCATCAGTCAGCGCACAGGAAAATTAACATTTTTTTTTTTTAAACCAGAGTTAAAGATGATTGATTGAAGTCTTTGTTAGATTTAGAGGAATAGCAGTTTTAGCAAACTTAAGTGAAGGAATTGCTGATAGACCCGACAGCCAGCAGCCGATTCCAAACACGCAGCTCAAGAGTGTCACCATGTGGACACGTGTGGATATGACACAGCAGTAACTGAGCAGTGCTGAGAGAAAACGCTTTACATCAGAACGCAGAAGAGCAGTCCTATTTTGATTTCTTCTCTGACCCTCTCCTTAGTTTGTTTTACATATTTTTTCCAATTAAATTTCATGTCAACTGCTTTACATTAAGCCTTCTGCGTCCCTCTTTAGCTCACCTGCACCATATCAATTCCAAGACATAGCACTTCCAACGAGTCTTTTCAGTAAGGCTCTGCGAGAAAAAGTGTTTGAAGACCTCCCTGACATTTAGACTCTCTCTGAAGATGACTTTGCCTTCTACTATAGCCTGCGGGAACATAGTAAGACC
Organism: Eleginops maclovinus; assembly: GCF_036324505.1. Classification (NCBI taxonomy): domain Eukaryota; kingdom Metazoa; phylum Chordata; class Actinopteri; order Perciformes; family Eleginopidae; genus Eleginops; species Eleginops maclovinus. Next base: position 16,927,297 of record NC_086370.1, read on the forward strand.
CACACTAAACTTCAATTGATATGCAGGACCAGATTCCTCCAGGGGAAATTATCATTCTGTTCATAACAAGAGCCACAACAAGCACCTGGAAAATGACTTTATTATACACTACGCTTCAATAAAAGTTTCCTATGACCCATCGGAAACACACACATGGCGCACGGAGCATAATCATGATGAAATGAAAACTATATTATGCATATGATAGAATACTTATTTGATGGTGGGCTGCGCGAGGATGCACATCTGCTCGCTACGTTTGATTGGCAGGTGTGTTAACGCAGCGCTGTGGCCTTGGATGGAGGTGCTCTGAGACCCCCTTTTTCCTGAAGTCATTATCCAAATATGTTCTGTTTTTCAAACAAATGAATGGCACAAAAATCTAAGTATCAAATATGTATTGCCCTTCATAATGGAATTCCCTCTGAGCAAGGACACGTAACAATGGGCCATTCTCGGCTTCCTGTGCTTTCCCTCTCTATATGCCAGTGGACGTGACCTCCACAGCTTTAACAATGGGGCATCCAGCAGCACGAGCACTTGGCTTCTCGCCACAGCCACTACGTGCAGTAAGGTTGCTTTCATCTTTGTTGTTATATTTAAGGATGACATCCTAGCCTAGTCGGCCTCTACTATTGTCTTCACCGTGATTATTTTCTACCGTTGTTTAGCCCCAGTTGTGGCTTTTGATGAAAAGGTCGCCACTCAATTGGAAAACAGTCATTAAAATGCGGTGGGTACTATTCACCAGTGTGCACGGGGGAACCAACTCAACTGAGCTGGTTAATCAAAAGTTAATTATATAATTTTCATGCAGATGAGGGAAACATTCAAATGAATCCCAACTCTACAATCATTACAAAAATAAATAAATAAATAATTCTAAAATGCTATAAAATGTTCAGGGACCAGGAGGCTGTAAACAATATGAAGTTTAATTTGAGGTAAACAAAGTGAATATCCACCAGGGGGTCCGGGAAGGAGAAAGTGAGGTTAAATCAAATTTGGAAACATAGATACCAGCAGGTTTTGTTGTTCTGATATACGTGCAATTAAGCAGGTCCTTGATGAGGACACTGGGAGGGAGAAAGTTGGCTTTCATAGCAAATACTTTGGGATTACTTAGAGGGAATTTATGGAATTATATGCTCCATCTTTCAACATTAATTATTCTCACACGCTCGTATACCAAATTGAATTAAAACCATATTTTAGGAATTGTTATAAAAGCATCATTATCCTTTATGAAGATGAGGCAAACTTATTGATAACCCCATAAAGACAAGGATACGTTTACTCCAATAGACTTTCAGGAGAAAATGCCAAAGATAAGATGTTCTTCTGTAACTTTGTTAAAGAAGGTAAAGTAGAAATATAGTACTTTAAATTAAAAAAAAAAAATCTTTGGTCTTTCCTCATCAAAGGAAATGATTGTGTTATGCAAATTACAGCCATGAATATTAAACCAACGATGTGAAGTATCACAAATGAACGAGCATTGTTCTGGAAGTGCAATGGAATGTGGTTTAATTTCTTTTTAATTCTATGTGCTTTTATAATGTTCACCTTTTCCCAGTTGTGCCAGCGGGTTTGGGTTCATTGGCGTGCATTACAACCACGCTCGAACAATGCAGGGCCTCCACGGTGTCAGCACAGTTCATGAATCCTGGCCCCTTATGCACCAGGCGATTAGTATGGTGCTCTGTCTGTGGGGCTTTGCCAGAAAATGAGTTCTCTTTAAAACATATGCCCCCTGCTGATTCTTTTCCTTTCCTGATATGAAATTCCAATTTTTATAATGAACACCAATTTCTTTCACAGAGTGGAGGGGGGAAAAAAAGTTTTATACCCTTTCTGTTTTGGATGGCTGCAGTTCTCCTAAATTACAGAAAGCTGTTGTGGACATCACAAACTGAACATGTTTTGTCTTTCATGTAGGGGGGCTAATCAACATTCAGGTAGGAACACAAAAATCATCTGGTGTAATTTTCCACATCACATATGCACATGACTGGTGTGGCAGAAAATGGAATTACCAAAACTGTAACAAATTCAATTAAGTCATTGATTTCTAATAAATTGGCCTTAATCACCAGCTGTTGTCATGCTAAGATTGTTGTGTCACAAGTTTGTCATGCTTGTCGGTCGTGCCTGCTTTACAAAGGCAGTTTAATCTATTAAAAGGCTTTTTTTTAAATTGCATTTTATATTTCAATGGCATCATTTCAGTTCTTGTGATCAGATATACATGGTTCAATTACAATGTAACTGAATGAAAGGAGTTGATAGTTTCATCAGAGTCCAAAATCTTTATTACAATTTTAAATGGATTTAAATCTTACAGACATAGATTTCAATTGATCTGTGCAATATGTTTTTTTTTAAAGTCAGTATCCTGAACACGAGCGGTCCATCACTGGTGTTGATGAAGATGCAAATACAGTCCATGTTTCTCTTCTCTCTTTTTTTTGTGTAGCTCTTCAATTATCAGGGAACTTTCTCTTTCGGTCAAAATGACTGTAATCGTCATTCATCTGAAGAGGTTGAAATTAAATCACAGTTAACGGTTTCATCTGCTGCTTAAATATTTAATCCAACAAATGCTTCAATCTTCATTTTTACATATGATAGCAAACAAGTCTGAGGAAATAAGCATTACATCTGCCATCATTCAAAAACATAAAATTAGGCATTCACATATTCACTCATGCAAAAAGGGGGAAATAAAAACAGTCTTTGGAGCAGTTTGCATATTGTCATTGCTGCTTGGGAACACAATGGCACACGGTGGTGTACTGTACATTAATATTGTACAATTGAAGTAGACATTGGTGATAAATTATGTATAATAAGCACTTACTACATTGTATGGTCGAAGTCTCTCTTGGGTCTGGGCACTCGCCTCTTCGGGAAGAGACACCACTCCTCCTGTACCCATCATCTGAGCACAATGAAACCAAGGTGGTTAAGAAATCTGAACCCAGAAGAACATTTACAGCATCGTTTAAAAATAAAAAGCCTAACTGAAACATTTTAGAGAAGTATTCGATTTTTCCTTTAAGACACGACATTTGACTCGTCCACATTAAAAAATCACTCACCCTGATAGTCGCCTCCAGCTCTCCCACACTCCTCTTTCCACCTGGTAGCCACCCATAGGACCAGTGCTGGGACAGGGTGACCTGCACCACCAACGCCAACAACAACACCTGCACCATCACTCTGCTGCTCGCTTCCATTACAGCTGCAGAGGGAGACACATTAGTAATGAAAACAATAATGTCACAGCCTCTTCTCTCAGACCGGGGGTTACAAAGCAATGACCAACATTAGCAAAGAGTACTTCAGACAGTAATTACTAAGAGGAGCGAGTCTAACTTGATAAACATTGAACAAACTTCCTTGAGGATAGACTCACCTCTGTATTGGCGTTGTTTGCATGTGGCTCATTAGCCAGAGGGGGATTTTTATAGGTGTTGTAGGAGACGCTGTCAGGATTATAATCCCCTCTCCGCAGGTGTGACACATTTACCGACTAATGGAACACAAAATACTGCTAATGGACCTGGCTAAGTGCTCCAATATGCTGGCATCACCATGAGGGTTCAGAAAGCATGAAATATATATCAGAAACATCATTGTGTTTGTATCGAACGCATCAGTGTAGGGGCCGACGAAAAGACAACATTAGGATAAAATCTGGCATTTCTCTCCATCTATAATTTATTGGAATCAGCTTTTATCAAACAAATAGTATCCATACAGATTCAAAAAGGCAGAAACATCACTGAAACACGATGCCCACGCATTTATGTTTCATCAGCTGCAAGGCCTCACTATCATGTTCTTTCAGCATGGCAATTTAATAAAATGCAGTTATTTAGTGATGAATAATAATCACAATGATACCTTATGTACAGTAAATGTCAGTGTGTGATGTATAAACAGTAGAAAGTTGTACACCCAAGCCTAAGACTTCCAAGCTTACTGTTTTACAAAGAGGTAAGCAGAAGTCTTGCAAAAATATATGCTTCTGATTTTGTAGCAATGTTGGGGTTTCCTTGTTTAAACCAAACGTACTACCACTCAAAACATAATGCCTGGGCATGCATATTTCCTATTTTAGCTCTACACTGGCTCTTTCATTATACTTGTCCAGACATGGTTCAACTACATCTCTTATTAACCCTTTCATTAAACGTAAATGTACTGTTTATCTTTACATCTTTCACACTTGTACTAAAGTCATGGTACGTTTTATTTTCCTTATAATATTCTGAGAAACAAACAATGAACTCATGATTCATACAGTAAACCATTATTTGAAAACAATGCATTTTTAAAAGTGTGTCTATTAATACAACAAAACCCTCTTGCTTGTTTGTATTAAAATCGTGTCACTTGGTGACAAGTTTGCATGATTAGAAATGTCTCTCTAATCAATATGGCACTGCTTAATGCAAACATGCAAGTGTAAAGTAGAACTGTAAATGTGTATAAAAAGGGACGTGTGTAATGCTTGGCTGTAATGCATTGGTAAGAAAGATACGTTTGGATGTTATAATCCATTTTATCTGCCTGTTCCAATGTGGGCTAATTGCATTTTGCAGCGTCAGGCACCAATCCACTAAGTAATATTGCCACGGGCAACACAAGAAAGTTGGTGAAGTTTAATAAAATTGCAACAGGCAGCAGCTGTTTAGTTATTCATAGACAGAAGTGAGCGAATGTGCGGCGTCTAATAGAATGAGATGTATCTGGAGTCTTTTGTTTTTGTTTGAGCTCATAGTAGATTATAAATATTATTCACACATGTCACACAAGACATTATTTTTTGCAAAAGCAGTAATCATCTTTACCATACTTATCAAACACACAATTTATTCCCCTCATAGCAATCAAACAAGACTAATGTAAAATGCAGGCATTGTGGCCGGTAACAAATTAAGGAGAAATAAAATATAATGCATGTTCTCCACAACACATGATGCAATTAGGTAGTGAGCAATAAATATAGTATACAGTATACAATATATCTTCATAGATTAAGTGGAATACAATCTTTGAATATTTCCTTTATTGAGCCTCACACTGTTGCAACATATGCAACATAAAACTGATGCAGAACATATATATTGAAGAACCCAACCTTACCATAAACCACTATAATTACCATATTTTGCACTGGGATGCCTGACGATCAAGCATTCCGGACATACTCTCCTGGAGTACAGATGTTTTCAATTATATTACAGTATGGTACAATTATGTTTTAGATCTGTAATCATGAGCAACGTGTAAAAAGAGCTTGCTTTAGAAAACAACATTCAGGAAAAGGAAATGCCTACATTAATTTGACAGGTATTATTTAAAATTGGCGTAGTCAGAGAAAATGTCAACAAAATCCTGAACCACTCTGTAGCAGTAGTCATATTGCTCCTGGAAGAAAAGCAGAATAAAACAGTGTTACTTTGCATGAACCTGCAGAAATAGTTCCAAACAACACAAATGTGAATCAGCTGATAGATTCTGCACAGTAGGTCTGATATTATCTCTTTTACACCTACCACAGTCTGGACCATGTGTGGCCTCTTCATGCGTAAACTCTTGACAGTCTGGAAAACGTCCAGGAGGCCTTCAGCCTTCACCCTCTCCAGAATGTTACTGAGGGCAATGAAGGTACCGGTCCGACCCGCTCCAGCGCTGAAACATGAAGGACGAAGACATTAGCAACCACATCACACACTGCACACACTGGACGGCCTTGGAAAACGGGTTACCTTGCTGCAGAAGAACTACAGATGATTTAGAAAAATAAAGCTCAGTAGAAGCACATTTAAAATGCTAACTACTTCTCAGATTCTTCAAAATAATGCTGCAATGAATCTCTTGTAATCCTGGCAGCAGACATTTTTTTCCCATTTGAATTAAAAAGTTTGCAAGAGAAAAGGTGACCTTTGTGTAATAGTCCTAATAATCATCCCCACTTAAAGAAAGGCTAATCCAAACGCTAACACTAATCAGTTTGGAAGCTCAGTGTTTGACTGAGTCAATGTTTACAAGGATGGTGGGATGGAGAGAGGAAGACACAGAGAGACGGGGAGCGAGTATGAGAGTGATGTGTGATTCGGAAGCGAAGTGTAGAGAGACTTCGGGGATTGCAACGGGTTAGCCCCGTCTCCCAGGGGCAGAGAAAAAGCTTTAAAAAGCCCTTCTTAGACAAGTGGTGATGAAGGAATAGAAGAGAGTGATGACACCATTTCCTGTCGTTAGCTCATCTTATCAGATTAATCATAGTGGGAGTCAGAGGAGATTTCACTTTGAGAGGTTTTAATTGACTGTGAATCAGTGGATTGGATCAATCCCACAGGGGTATGCTGCTTTAGAATCACTTCACCTGAAGCTAGGTTCTGATCAAAGCTTTCACAGCTAAGTCTTTATAAGGGATCACATAAGTGGTTTAGGCATAGAACACCAGGTCTACTGAGGCAAACTGTACAATTTATTGTAACAGGCGTTTGTCGGAGAGAAAAATCTGTAAAATTAAATTCCTTCCGATATCCCTCTAAAAGATTCAGGTGATAAAAGAAAAAAGGTTGGAATAAAAAGCACCAGCGGGCAGAAACATTTATACCATGTCTGTAAAAATGTTCATCTGAAGATTCACATTATGCTGCAAAATTATCTGCAGTGAATTTCCGCACCTGCAGTGCACAATTATGGGACGATTTCCAGACTGCTGCTGCTGCCTCTGCACAGCGGCAATAATGTCAATCATCCCTCTTCCTTCAGCCGGTATTCCGATCTCAGGCCATCCGTGGAAGTGGAAGTGTCGGACGTGTTGTGACTTCTTTTCCTGGTGAGATAAAGTGCTTTCTCTGTTATTTGCATGCAGCTATAAATGCCATTTCATGCATTTGAACTGACAGAATAAAGAAGACAGTGAGGCAGATAGGTCAGTGGAAATGTTGGATTTGTTCTGTTTTTAAATGTTGGAATAAAACGTTACGCACTGGTCTGTAGGTGAGCACCATGTCTTTCAGAGTGAAGGTTTCACACTGTGTGTCTCCAGTCAGCTCCACGGTATAATCTCCAAATGTTACACTGCCCTCTGATGGCCAATACTGGAAACACTTTTCCTGGTGGAGAAGGTCAGATGGAAATACAATCAGGCGTCATTTGACTGATTAATGTCCCATTCTCTTTTCTGTGTTTCCATTGTGCACCACAAGAGCAATACAAAACTATTAAATACATACACAGGCTGTCAGGAATATGAAATAGGTAGAATAATAAAATGAAATAAAAAAGATTTTCTAAATGTGCAACTCCACTTTCCTGCCTGTACTTTTGCAGGAGCAGCATACTGTACCTGCTCCCTCTCTTTGAGTTCGGTGAGCATAACGATTGAATGACACCTCCACTCCCACACCATCCTCCAGAAGTCCTCCACTGTGTGAGACAGTGGGCCCTGGGTTGCGATAAAATAGTCCTTCTGCCTGTAGCCCTGGAGGGCAGATCATCCGGTAAACAACACTTGAGAGTGCAGCAAACATAATATTTTGCATTGTTTGTAAAGGCAACAATGAGCTTTATATATATTTCTATGGGGAATCTATACAGGAGGTCGAGATGGAGTGCTTACATCAATAAAGGAGGCATTGATGTAGTCGGTGAACTCCTGTCCTCTTTTCACTGACAGCATTACTCGGTTGAAATCATCTGCACGAGGAAAAATAAAACTTTCCGTAAGTGATTCTTAATAAAATAAAACTTTGAAGAGGCTGATGGGAAAATAAAGTAAAACTTTAGCTGTGTTATTAAAGCCAAATGCGCCACAGCTGATATCAGATTTCACTGTAAAAAAAAGTTGTAACCACAATTTCCCTTTCCCACTCAACTCCCACATTTCAGGCGAGATACAAGCTGTATTTAAATACCATTGATCACATCCTGATTAGCCGGATATCTGTGTATGTCTATGAAAATAACCAGCAGTGTGGTACTTTGATGTAACTGGGATGTGATGTATTATGGATTAGTATCAGAGTAGTCCTTACAAGGAATGATCTGAAGCACACGGTTCTTCTTCATGTTGGCGGGAAGGTTTCCAGTCCTCATGTTCTCCTTCATTATGCGGACGTTGGTCAGTTTCTGACGGGAGAAAGTGTGGATTGACATGATGAAAGGTTTGTTTTTCATCAGTGTAGCGCAGCTCAACTCTTATCAATATGATGACTCAGACAGTTTAAAATAATTTCATCTAGTAAAAACACAAGCTGAACAAAAACATTTTGTATTTTCAGACATGAAGGAAGAAGAAGAAGATGCTATAGGGAATAATTTCCAGGAGTGTGTAGGGAACTGTGTGAACAAAAATGAGAATTTTTCACCAAGTTATATTAAATCCTGTGTGGCAGATGTGGGGGGGTCTTATAAAGTTTTAGTTGATACAAAGCATTGTTATTTATGTTAGTACCGCTTAGAGGGGCACCCTGGGCAGGTTTTCCTTGAAAACCTACCCATGGAGGGCGCGGGGTGACAGGGACGATTCATTACTGACTCAAATGTCTGAGTGAGCTTCTTTCATCCTACCCTGAACTCCTCCTCCAGGCCCAGCCTGTCGTGGGGAGCCCTGGTGTTGTGAAGCCTCTGCAGATGGCCCTCCAGAGAGCACACATCCAGCTCTGTGTCTCCATACAGGTAGTACTCCAGCAGAGCCTGGTAGATGAAGGAGTACTGCATCTGAGGGGGAACACAGAGGAAGTCAAGGAAAAGGTGGAAGAAGTAGCTTCAGTTTGCCAAACTATTTTTTTTTCTATTTTCGGCATATCATAGAGGAGGTGGTTTTCTGTGTCCTCTCTTGTTTGTGCCTCCAATACTAGAGAGCAAGTCGAGCTGTCAGTCCGAGATACCACAGGCCGGAGAGGGTCAACACTTACATCTGTCTGGATGAGCTGACAGCGCTGCTCTCGTATTCTGCTCACAGAGCCGAAGACATCCACCCTCTGTTCCATGTGCATCATGTCGATCATGCTGTCAATGACAATGAACGTCCCAGTCCTCCCCACCCCGGCACTGAGGAAACACAAACAAGGGGAAGGCACAAGGTCGAACAAAAGTGAAGCCATGAAAGAAAATGTGTCGGATAAGAACTTTAAACAATATTGTTTCTCTAAAGCACACATAGAACCTCAGCAACAGAGGAAGGTGTACCAAAAGGCTGTAACAAATATATTATTTTAAGCTTCTCTTCTGTTTGGCTTAATTTGCAAAGCCTTTGTGTCATCATATTTTATGGCATTATAACCCTAGTTAAAATAAAAAATCCTGAAAATAAAATCCTCAATTTATAATTTTAAGTGATTGATTGGACAAATCAAGTTCATCTTTTTTTATGAAGTCAATTTCTCTTCAATAAATGTAACTTCTCAGCGAGAGTTAGGAAGGAGGAAAGCAACCTTTTCTAAAAGGCCATAAATAAAAACTAATCAACATATTAAGATAAAAACAAGTATTTGGGAAATTATCGCATCTTTTGTGTTCAATACATTTTTACTTTTGGTCTTGAAATGTTTCAATCGGAAATAATTCCACACAGACAGACCAGAACCTTATTTAACATTTGGTATAAAACAAACAACTTTAATGAATAGCCTAATCTCTCTCTGCAACTGTGCTGAAACAACAGGTTTTAAAGAATTAAAACTAGACAAAAAAAACATTTGACTGCGAGTTTAGAACATCATGAATGAAGCTGCACACTATTCAGTATATGCACTACTGATAACACAAAATGACTCTATAAAAATATACAAATGCTTTGCTTTCTTGTAATATATTGCCAAATCATCCCTGTTTTCTTAACATAGACGTCAATTGTGGACAGCCTCGAGCATGTGTAAAAGTACTTCACCTCTGAAGCCCAAACACACCTCTAATAGATTTACAGAGGTCGTTTCAGCAGACGGCACCGCGGGGAGCGCAGAGCTGCAGTCCACAGCGGGGCGGAGAGGTTCCTCAATGGGCCCCATTCAAGAACAACAGTCCCTCTCCCCGAGCACCTGTTGCTGCAGTTGCTACAAGGAGCTGCTGATTTCTTTTTGTGAGGCTTTACTCTGATTGGCCAGACAAACATAACATATGAACTCTACAGTATATATTTATTTATGCTTTACTTCATTTACACCCTTTATCTACAATTAAGTTCAGCTCTAACAACCAAACCTTTCATTATAGAAATAAAACAAGTGTATCTTTAATATTTTATACCTCAGAAGACAGGAAATATCCCAACAGGAGTGTGTTGAAAGTTTTAAGAACTGTTGATTTTTTCACATACCAAATTTCAGTTTTGCTCATAGTAAAGGATATCCATCATTCGGAAAGTGTTTTCTTGTCCTTAATAATGAAAATACGCAGCTCTGGCTCTTTTTATTAACTTCTCTTTACTGTCGCGTTTTTTTCTTACTTCACTTAGTACCTTTGAAGCAAAAGTCTCTTTAACATACAGAGTATAAATCAGCTAGTACTTTATGGTCCAACTTGAATTCTCTAATACAGGAACAATGTTCTGCTTTGTCTCCGTTCAAAAGCAAAATAAAAATATGATATTATAATAATACACTTGTAGTTAAGTTTAAAGTGTAGGGTTACGGGTAAAACTCTATCACCATTCCCTTTTTAATCATTTAAAAATACCCTTTTAATTGTGTCCATGTTTTTATTGTAATACCTTTTTGACTCGTGTTTCTTTTTAATAATATATCGCTTTTTGTCATAAATGATCTACGGCAATTATTTTTTTTAAGCACATTAAGTCTATGATTGCTGTATGAAATGTGTGCTATAAAAAAACCTTAGCTGATTGATTATTGTCATATATTGTTTTCTGCCTTTTGTCCTACTACACATTTTACCTGCAGTGCACAACAATGGGTCCAGCATACGGTGGATTGACAGCCTTGACCTTCTTGAGGAATTTCAGCATGCCGATGGGCGAGAACGGCACCCCGAAGTCTGGCCAGCTGGTGAAGTGGAGCTGAGTGACGAGCCGCGGAGCTCGGGGGCCGTCGCTGCCCTGCTGTGAAGCACAGAAACAAACCTGTGCATGAATGATGTTCACTGTGCAGACACACATCAGTCAAATAAACTATGTTACCCACTGGAAAAGCACCTTTAAATTAACTGAATCATTTGTCTTTTTTTTGTCATTTTGCTACATGTGACGGAATACATGTTACGAAACATGTGTACTGGTGTGCCTCTGCCTCGCTCTCGCGCCTCATGAACGCTCTCTCAAGAGAACACAACTTCCTGCTCTGTGTTCAGAGAGCTGGATGTAAAAGCACTCCGTGTGCCAGCTCGTGCTGCAGCGCTACACCACAGTCACAGTTTTCACAGAGTCAGAGAGGATATCTGCACTTCTCCGGCTTCAAATGGAAAGGGAACAAAGTGAATTTTGCAATGTGAAGGCTTTGCTGAAATGGCAGCATCAAAAACACACGGAGAGAACTACAGACACTGAGACTACCGTATGAACCTCTCAAGATGGGACATTTGCAGTGTTTACTGAATGTTAAATACACCTACACTTTCATGCTGTGCCCATAACATATATCCTTTAATATCCTTTAATTTGTTTCCATTTTCCGTGTATTTATTATATTTTGCATCTCATAATAGTTTACTGAACCGCTCCATGGGGAACTACACCATCTCAATGTAGCTTTGTTTCACTGTTTAATTTTTAATAGGAATCTATTATGATGATAGGTTTTTATAGCAATTAAGGAGTATATTAAGAACAATATTGAAAAAGCACACTATTATTTTAATAGCATGTGTATGTCTAAATAAAGGCTTCATTTAGCCTAATCTTATGTTGTTTTTATTGGGATAGTGTGGCCTTATTTCTGCTGCATAGTATAATCACTTTGTTGCTGACGTGCTGGGAAGTAAGTCAAAGTCTCTGCTGCTAAACGAGATGCAGTTTTATGTTTAACAATAATCCAAAAGGTGATTTAATGCTAAAAATGTGCTTTTATAAACATACTGATATGTAGATCCACACATTTTACTTACATATTGAACACAGAACTTCCTAATGGTGTAGTCCACCAGTACAGTGACGTCCTCCATCGCCACTCGGACGTTCCCGTACATCCAGCAGCCTTTCTCTGGCCAATACTGATAACATTTGTCCTGGTAACATAACAGGAGAAAGAAAGAGGTCAGTCTTTATTTACTAGAAGACAAATGTACACCTTAAAGGAACAAAAAACGGATTATTATTATTATTGTAACTTACATATGAAATGGTTGTAGAGCAGCATTTGTTGTGTAACTCACATGTGTACGTACAGAAGTGTGTATTTGACGTGTTTTTTCCCGATCCAATCCTAAGGCAATCACTGGGACTCTGTCAGTCAATACGATCTTCATACTGACGTTTCAACTCATTAACTACAATCTCAGACTAATTATCATGGAGCCTCTTAGGATCTTATCAACAATTATTCCGTCATTGATCCCCAATGCCTCCATTCTGCCCTATCAAACCCGCTGTTGAGCTCTCAATTGATCATCCCTTTGAGGGTAAATTTAATGCGATGCTAAGTAATCTGCTGGGTGACACTTTGTATAGATTCTCAGTTGGGAAAGGGGGTCAAATGAATTATGCCCATGACTTTGGGTCATGTGAATACAAAAGGGTTTCATTAATGGTGAATTGGAGCCATATGGATTGTATGGGTTTAATCTATACACACCCTCTTTAGCATTAGAATAGTCCTGTGCAGGGGGAGAATACTTTTAGACAGACCTCTTTCCTTTCTTTCAGATTCGTCAGCATTACTATAGTTGAGGTTTTCTGCTCCCAAATCATCCGCCAGAAGTCGGCCAGCGTCTCAAGCTTTGGGCCTGAAAGAAAATCAAGAAAAGTATAGTGCAAATGGCTAAAACTTGAAAGCTTGCATGCTCAAAATTCATTAAAACCTTAAGCAAACTGACAAATTTACCTTGAGCTGCGATGAACTTGTTCTTCTCTTTAAAACCCTGTGTGAATGAACATGGTATTAATGAAAAGGTGTCAAGAATAAAGTCCTCCATATTAAAGGTTAATTACAACTAACACTCACATCTATGTAGGATGCATTTATGTAGTCTGAACACAGATGTCCATCAAGATGACTCAACACCACTCTTGAATGATCATCTGTGGAAGGGAGAAGAAAAAAGAGCCTGTAAATAAAGTTCTTATTTTTCATATCACCCTAGGATTTAGAGATCAATAAAACTGCAGTCTAAAGGTTACATTAATATTGTGTGCTGCGGAATACATCCTCACTCACATGGTAAAATGTTTGGGTATCTGTTTTTCTCTCTGTTGTGCTCTCGGCTCGCCTCCTCAAAGGACCCGTGGTGGTAGTAACACGGCAGCGACTATAAAGAAAGAACACCCCCCAATACTCATGAGATCAAAATAAAGCCCCGGGTCGACAGCCTACCAACATAACATTTTATTACTATTTTCTGTATTTGCTCTATACTTGCAGGACAAAGATCTTAGTCAGACCACACAAACTCACGTTGAACTCCTCTCTGAAGAGCTTGCCATCGTCTGCGGAGCGTATCCGGAACTCCTCCTCCAGCGAGTCCAGAGGGATGGGGAAGTACCTCTTGGAGGGCGAGGGAGATCTGGGAAGGAGGACCACTGTCTGCTCTCCTGTGTGTTAGGGAATATATGGCAGTCATACAGCTAATGTTTCCCAACAGAGAACATTACAAGCTCACATAGCACCTGCAAAAACAAACCTGATGGCCATTAAGATTTCCTACTTTTGTGGGTACATGACAGAAATGATTTCTCCGGTCATAAACATGGTGCCGCTGCTGCTGCTGCAAGGAACTGTCTTAACTCAGAATTTGGCCTTTCGCTTAATTTATGAACTTTCTACTTGAAGTGAAAGTTTATATGGCTCCCTACGTGCTGGGAAAGCGAAGGGCCTTCCAAGACCTTTCCAGCTTCCTCGGACTTCAGATCGTAAAACTTTCCTAGTCCATAAAGAATGTAAAGCTACACTTAAAAACTAAAAAGGAATAAAAAAGTAAAAGGCTGCGTTACATTTTCAAGCACTTGGTTGTTATATTGAGTACAACACAATGTTACCTTGTTCCTCCAAGAAGCCATTTGGTATTTTTTTGTCCACCGAGGTAACGAGAGCTTTCCTGTGGTTTTTGAACCTGCAGTAAGAGAAGCAGAGAAAAGCCTCAGAGAAGATAAAGGGCAGACATCTCTATTAGGAAAGCAAAAACAAGTTAACCCCAATCACTAGAACACAGCTGATGAGCAAATAAAGTAAGCAAACAACAAATACTAAAACCAATATCAACCACGTGAGAGAGGCAAAGCCGTTCCTCCTCATGTCGCCGTCAGGAAAAGAGCTCTGAGCCGGCTGATCAGTGAGTGAGTCTCTGACCCGACCTGACCTAGCTGTTGTTGTTTGCTGGCTTACTTGAGAAGCAGCTGTTTACCCATAAGCCAATGCTCACCGCATGTTCCCAAGCCACCCCCGTCCTGAGGTTTTAACCCAACACACTCTCACACACACATGCTTAAAGGGACAGAGAAAGAGAGAGAGAGCAGTGAAAGCACACACTCACTAAAAGACAGAAATAGTTGATCTGAATGTTTCTTTACTCACCTGAGACAGTAGATGGTCAGCAGGACCACGATGATAAGAAGCAGGGATATGATCAGTGTCGAGGGCAGCACATGAGCCCCCTGATGGGTGGGGTTTTCTGGATAGAACATGTAAAGTTTAAATGACAATGTATTGCCTAATTGATATTCAAAGGATGAGTAGAATGTTTTGGGAAATACATATATCAAATACTGGTTTTATATGTGCATTACATCTGAAGCATTTTCATTGTGTGAGGTTTAGAGGTGCTCAGAGGTAGATTTTCTGCCTGTGGAGGCTAACTGTTTCTCCTGTTTCCAATCTCTGTGCTAGCTAAATTGCTGTTATCTATTTTATACATTTCTTTCATCTCACTCTTTGCAGGAAAGCGAATAAGTGTATTTCAATACCAATTATGTGCAACATATATATACACAAGCCATTAATAACTGTGCAATCCATACCTCGCTGCTATATCTTAAAACTGTAACAGGATGAGTATTTTGTAAATTGTGTCATTTTTTCTTTACATTTCTTCTTTTTTATCTTCCATATTTTTTAATGCATGCCTCTTGGGTAATATTAAGCTGTCTTTGGCTCTTTTCTTGCTGTAACAAATGCAAATTTCCCCTCTGTGGGACGAATAAAGGAATTCTGATTCCCAAAATATACACTACTTCTTTGAAGCAATAAAATGTAATTTGGCTGAATAGTGACCGCTATAGCCACACGAGACAAGATTTTGTCATAAAGTTAAATGTAGTGTCACAGCAGCAAAGAGTCAGCAATCTGACTATCATTTTAATTGCACTCCAATAATTATGCTCATATTTATAAACGTGCCATAAGGAACTGGTTATACTAGACCAAGTAAGGTGGTATCAGCAGTTTCCTGTATATTTAAGTGAGCCTTATTATATGCTAAAACATTCAAATTTGTATCTGTATGCAGAAAAAGGTTATTCCTTCTTTAGAATATAAATGCTGTAGTGTCACTTTAATATCTAATTCTGATGTGTTGTATGAATGCAAAATATATTTCTACAGGTACCTGCAGTTTGGTTCTCATGAGATGAATTATTCACAGCAATAGAGATCCCAATCAGAAACAACACCATTGTCACTGTGGATGAAAAAAAAAAAAAACACATGTAATTCTTTCTACTTTCCACTAGAAGGAACCAAATCTCTACCAAAAGCCCTCTGCAGCGGTGAACCACGCAGAGGGCAGAGAGGAGAGCTGCTCTGCTTTGATGAGGCTTGAGAGTGATGTCTGTCTCTCTGCTGAGCAGTTACAGTCCTTGTGGGAAAACTGCCAGCAGTCTGGTCCTGCCAGGCTGACTTGAAAGAGCAGCAGCATATCAAATAGCCTAATATTCAGACATCAAACCAGAGAGGAGGCTTTAACCCTCAGGTGACAGTAACCATATCCCCCGTAGACTGCGGATTTGACACTTGAGTTGAGCTCAATGTAGTATTTGTTAGAAGCAATCTCATTTTGCTGCGTTGTCTTTGATGTACAGCCTGGGAAAGCATCCTGCATGGTCTCAATAAGATACTGTTCCTGTTTGAAAAAAAAAGGAGGACATCATTTAGGTGTGATTCCCCTTGTTTCCTCTTTCACTGCAGCTCTTTGTATACCTCCATCTCACACTCTCTCTCGCTTTCCCTCCATTTACATTGAACCGTCATTATATTCTAAACCACATTCTCACTTTTCCCTTTTTGCTTCATGGCTGGGAGCTATTTGAGATTTATTTTGGGAAGAGCTCTCCGAGTGTCTTCCCAAAATGAAAAGTACACATCAAGTTACTCACAACTACACCAGAATTAAATAGATTTCGACATGTTATCCTTGCGTCTTATTATCTCCAAGTTGTAGAAGCCAATTTCTTCACATCCATTTTCCTCTTTTCTCCCCCATCGTTATAATGAGAGGGTAAGAAATCATAAAATAAATTGGGCAAACGGGGCAAATCTGCCTAAATGGCTTTGATGGAATAAATGAGAGAAGCAAGAACTCAGTGTCCTAATTTATCCTCTGTTCCAAGTCCCCTTCTCGTTATAGAGGCCACAAGACAGCATGGAATAATTCATTGTGTCAATTTAGTTATTCTAGAAATGGGTCATCTAGGGGCCTAATTTGTGATGTTTGAGAGAATTTCTTCCACACAACCCTAGGGGGCTTCACATAACTGTATCTACCCAGGCTTGTGTAGAAAAACGGCGCCACATAATAATGCTCTAACAATGTGCTCAAAAACAAATGTATGCCAAAACTTATAAAAGTATAATTGGACAACAAATTAGGGGCTTTGAGTTTCGCACATTATACAGTCTCTCTGCAGTTAAACACACTACAGCTCAAAGGACTGACAAGAATACACACGTACATTTGCACATGTTATATTCGGAGTGGTGCCATCTGCACAAAACTCCTATATTTCATGTATTTAATCTTTTCAGTGCAGTCAGATCTGTGTTTCTTTACTAATAATCACTGGACAAACACATCAAATTCCCCTTACACCCATTTTATGTCCCAGAATCATAGCTGCGTGCAAATCACAGATACACACACTGCCATTTCTCACTTCAGATGTATGCATGCCTGCACATACATCCCACAGCCAAAGGCTATGTGTTGCATATGTGCCGCACTCTGTTGGAGAAGCCAGTGTTAACAAGCTGACAGTGTCGGCACCTGTTCCCCCACTCTACCCCACTGGGCAAGTCACATTCACTCACACAGAGCCATCCTACAGCTCTATGCTGCAAGGCATGCTGTGTGTACGGGTCAGTGCGCAGGTCGCTGCATATCTGTCATCTGCTGGCAGCTTCGGTATATACAGCAAAAAGCCAAGCCAGGAAATGAAAGAACAGAAGGGGCATATACAAACATGTCAAATGCCCTGTCACTCCATTAAAGGAAGACATGATTACTGAAATCTAGATAGAATATTTTCCAGTTAAAAGAAAAATGGAATAGAATTGAGTCCTCTGTGATGAACCATTATGTGCTGCAGTGTGGCCCTCTGGCCAACAGAGGGAATTGATAACACAAATTACACCAAGAAGAGGAAGAAATATAAGGTGTCTTATAGAGAGGGAAGGTACTGCACTGTAACCATTACCAGATCGGTCATTTATTAGTTAATTTATGGAATGCACTGCACGTGTGAGTCACTTCATAACAAAAAGTGCCCAAATTATATCATACTGCACATATTTCACTTCTTTTCCAGAACCAAAGGAACAAGGGTTCTTGTGTTGCTCATTAAATCATGTAGTAAACATTGTGATTATAGGTCCTACATTCAAGCATTCAAAAATGTAAAGTCCATGATAACAAACACAATCTTTATATCTTCAGTTTAGCCTTAAAGAGTCTGATATATATCATGTAAACAAGACTTAAATGAGAATTCAGCAAAGTCATGGCATCTGACTGGACCTTATTTTACCTTTCTGTGACAATTAATGATGTACATTTCTTTATATTGCTGTTTCAATCTGCATGTATCTTTATAGAACGTGCCATAACCCATTATGACACAGTATTCGCTAAGGCTAATGCCATTTACAATGCACTATTTCTGTACCTTAATTAGCATATGACATCATCTGACCCTCATTTAAAAAGGGGATTTGCTGGAGAGACCCACTTTAAACCAGGAAAAACATGCTTTGGTATAATTGGCCTCGCCATCCCCACCAGCTATTTCATAATTTATCCAGATCCCCGTTTCTGTCTGTTTAATGAAAGACTAACAGCAAGGTGATACCTTCAACCTCCTGCACCTGCTTGACATAAATGTTTGCAGGCTATTAAATTATACTGCATCAGTTGAGTTGGGAGAGCAGGAGGATATCATCCCATCCATTCATGATGCAATTCTATCATTTAAAATGCATCACATGCAGGCTGAACCTTAAGGGTAGGGTTAATATCTTGAGCACGAATATGCGTCATTCAACATTGATCTGCTTTGGTTTTGTGAACAGAGATAAGATAAAGATAGGCATGACTGTGCATTAACCGTGAGACAGCTAGATAAACTTAAACAACCCTTAGTGAAAAATAACAAATAGTCTCCCACATTTCGAGACTCGCAGCACCCTAAAATGCACCGTAAAGTGAATCTGTTCTGCTTCACTTCCACATCTTCCTCACCTTGGCTTTCAAACAATCAAAAATAAAAAACACCAACCACGGAAATATGAATCTTCTAGCTGGTTCACTCAAGTGCATCATTAATTCAAAGCAAACTGCTGGGGAAGGTGATGTGTTATCTACTTCCAACCAAAGTTTCAACAGTTTTTCCCCATGCTGTTTCCAAAATGACTGTATTGACAAATCCGTACAGATATAAACAGAAGATTTTCAATTTCCATGAAAATCCGTTGTTTTCAGGAAAGGTGTTTCTGTCAAACACTTAAACAGATTATAAATACCTACAGAACAACAATATGACTTTATGCTGACCTCCAGCCATGTATTTGTTGGGAATCTATTTTAGCTTCAAAGCCAGGAATCCAAACGAAACGTCTTCCCAGCAATGATCCTTTACGAATGTTTTGCTAAAAGCATGTGGATTAAACATGGACAAAGCAATGTTTACCGCAGCGCTGCCATGAGGTGCCGATGGGAAACAGCTGTCAATTATTCTGGTCACTTGTAAATCGTAGTACAAAAATGGAAAACACTGCCAATCATTCATGTTTCACATTACTACTGGGCACTATTAAATGACACCAGCACTAAATCAGTCAGTTACTTTTAATAATAATAATGTACACTGTGTTAATCTCGCAAAGAAATTCAATTTAGTTTATGTTACACATTTAAACGCATGTGCTCTATTGACATTTCATTTGAAAATATTACTCAACCCTACATTTAATCCCTACCTGGTTTAATCTGCTTTTACATTTACAATCCATACATTATCCATACCTGATCTTTAGGGTTATAGTGCATGCGGGTTATCCCATCACGCACTGGGAGGCTCAGTACACCCTGGAAAGCTATCTCGTCAAATCAAAATGGGTTTTATATTGAACAGTTATGAGTATATAAAGGGTCTATAAAATCAGATCTAGCTATAAGCAAAATCAACCGTTGATTTTAATGTCATCTGAAATATACGAGTACTGTTTGTTGTGAACGTTGGGACAATAATCTTCTGTGCTCTATCTTTCATACACAGTTAAACAGGATGCTGAGTGCAAAGTAAATAAAGCGAGACAAGTGTTTCTACAGCCACGCTGCGGCTCAATTCAGGCACGGCTAAATGCTGACGTCAGCATGCTAATATCCTCACAATGAAAATAATTTATAGCTGGTAAAATGTACAGCTATCAGTGTTTCCCATTAGCTTATCATGATAGTTTTCTTAAAATAGCACTAAGCACAAGTTACAAATAAGGCTTTTATTTTGCAAATAGCTAGTCATAATTGGATTCGGACACAATCAAATATTGACTTGATGAAAGGCACAAAAGTATTATAATGAGTCCCTCGGCAAACAATAATAACAATGTCATGGCAATGCATAAAATAGTTTGATGTTGCAGTCTGGATGAAAGTGGAGAAGAGGCTGACCGACAGGCCACATTTTTGATCCACTTTACTATATTATGCACTACAGCATCACGACACTCTAGCATTATATTTATATTAATCGGTATGCACCACAGTTCTGAAGGCTATGGAATATGCAGCACGATATGTAAACAAAAAGGAGCTTCACTGATCTGACCCTGCTGAAAGCTTACAGCAATTGAAACCTCCATTCCCTTGAAAAATATATGATTTCTAAATAATTCAATGTGTTTCATCAGTGACATTGTAGAAAGGACATTCATGGATATTTGCCAGATGTGATGGCTATTGCACTATGGTTTCCAATCTGGAAACATCAGAGCGATATTTTCAGCTTTGCATGACTACAAATGTCTACGGAGGCATACAAAACACTTAAAACATGTGGATGTCATTAGTGTTGCAGGAAGGTATTTTGCAGTATAAAAAGGTTAATAATGTTCTGTTCACAGGGGGTTTCTGAAACAATCAAAAACAATATATCAAATGGATAGCTAATGAGGACATCTCATGTTTTAGTTTCTTCACAAATCAATACCGGCTCAAAGACAGACCCACATTTTTTGCTTGGCGAAGAAAAGATGGCATGTTTTGTACACAGCAAGATTTTTTTTTAGTTTCCAGGGAGAGGGAGAGGAGAAACAAAGGCAGAGCAAAACAAAAGAAAAGCAAAACCAGAAACAGCCATTGTCAAGTGCCCAGGAAAAGGGTGGGACGAGAGCACAAACACATGTCAGTGTAGTGTGGCAGCATGAAGGAGTGGGGAGATGAGAGAAGAGATGAGACGAGAGGAGAGGGGAGAGGAGATGGATTCTGGGTTGGGAGATAACAGCTACAATGGAAGACATACTTAGTACACAGAGGCAGTAAAAGGGATGAAGCTGTAAATCGCTGATATATCTTTAAATGCAGTTCACTGGGAGGCTTTGCAACACGGCTTCCTTTCAAAATACACATCATAAAAACTTCCTTTCGCATCAAATCCTCACAAAAACCTGTATACCCAATACTGGAACTGCTACTGTCGTTATCTCAATCTTGTTTACATGCCTCGATCACCTTCTGCTGCACTGTTAAGGTCAAAAGAATCAATCTAGAAAGGAGACACTGTAATTATTAGATTATTTCCCATTAATGGATTGAATTACGAGTGATTCCCTGAAGGGTAATTGACCTGTTCTGTGGTCAGATGGATTAATAAAAGACTTACACTCCCAAGCAGAGCCAGTTTGATCTGGTATCAGTTGACCCGTCAGTCCATAGCAGCCATGTGATCCCACTTCCTGTCTTGGTTGGACTTATTGAGGTCTCCCACCCTCAGCCCTTCTCCTACTCACATCCTCTCAGAGATATTGATGATAGTACCGGATGAAAGATGACTCAGTGAGGTCAGTGGTGGAGCCTGGGGTCCTTTTCAGAGCTTTAGAGAGGGATCAAATCACAGGGGATCCTGGAAAATAAAAGCAAAAGACAATAGTTAGAAATGTCTAAAAGTTCACCCAAATGTCTATATTCTCAAGAAGTAATAGAGGCAGACCTTCTGTGAAACACTAGGGAAAAAATACCCCTAAGATGCATGATTCCACAACAAACAGATGTGAAAAGAGTGGGAGCTTGCATCTGCGCACAGTATGTTGGAGAGAATGACTAGGCACTGCATTTAATCAAATGGATGTGGATGTGTATCTATCTGTGTTGAACATGGCCAGGATTAGTGTATTGTTTACATCAACACCCTCTGTTGCAATTCGCTGAACCCACTTTCGCAAAGCAATAGAAATAACAAGCTATTTATCTCCAACCATGCAAATCTAATGATCCCCAAATTAGTCTTCCCAAACAGTGTCCGCGGTACACATGAGGAGTTTTCACACATATACATCTTGCTTCTAACAATATAACCTTCGAATATAATCACATTGATTAAGAGAGTGGTGTTCACAGACTATTTAGCTCAATTAAAGCTACACGCAGTGGCTAATCTGTACATGAAGAGACTGTACAGTCATTAAAATATGTAACATTAATTCTTCACTATTTACACAACAAATTATATCGCAGTGCTAGAGTCCGAGAAAAAAAGCCTGCCCCTCTTGCCCCTAACTCCTACTCTCCCTCTGCCCACAGGTGTGAGACACAAAGCCATATTGTTAACACTTGGCTGCTGTGACGCAGAGAAGCTGAAAGCAGAGAAGAAAAGGTGAATTAGTCAGTAGACCCAGCAGGACAGCCCACTCAGTCTCAGTCTGGGTGAGGAAAATGAATGAACAAGGTTTTAAAAACACCTCTTTTCCCAAGAACTGTAGTAGCTGTGCTCAACTTTTCCAACTGTTGCAAAGTCTTTGGCACTTGAACGTAAACCTGTTTGCCATTAAAAGCACCAACATTATCCTGCGGACTATAAACCTGGGTCAACAGTTCCCTTGTGAATGAGACTTTTAAAAGCTCTTAAACTTCATTAAAACTGGGGGCCTTGCAGCAAAGTTTCCCATTTTCTTCGTTGTTAGAAACACAGAAAGATTGTGAGAACAGGTGACAAAAACAATAAAAAGGTGGCAAAATCTAGCTACATTATTTTTGTACATGTTGTTAATATTTAATTTAATTACTAATAAAGTGTAAGCTGTTACTGATGAGCTCATGAATTGAGTCACCCACTTCCAAAAATGTACTCTTAACAAAGACTGACGTATCTTCATTAAGGCTTGATTTATGCACTTATATAAATGTTTTCATAAACTATGTTTGGTATCCTTTGAAATGGGAAATCCTCAGCTTTTATAAGTGTTTTAGCACTGTGGGAAAATAAACCTGAATACTGATGATCAGTACACTTAAATGGATGGAAGATTTTCTTTTAATTTTCTTGTGTGGGTTGATTTTGGAGCTTTAATTAGAAGAAATCCCTTTTGAGAAAATGTTAAATCTTTGTTTTGTTTTGTTTTTATTAATGGGAAATTCAACCATCAAGTCCTTCAGTGATAAGCACTAAAAACTAAAAGGTCATTTTGTTTTTCACTTTACAATCACAGACTAAAACTAATCCAGCAGAGTTATCCTGACTTCTGGATTGTTCATCTTCCATAATGTTATTAATTGTAATAACTGTTTTTTCTATTATAGAAAATCCATGCAGGGTTATCATTTATGCCTTTTAAATTCTACATTCAAGCAAAGATTACTCAAGTGATGTATACTCAGGACTTTTTAATGGCTCCTCCTTAACCAGAGAAGATATTATATAATGGTTTTCAGAGGCCGTGTAGCTCTCCCTGTGTTCCTAATTGACACTGACATGAAATTAATGAAGGTTTTCTTCAAAGGTAACGTGTCTCAATATGGGGATGCTATGGCTCTAATTTCTCTGACTCATCCAGCAGAGAAATCCCCAGTGAATTGATTCTATATGTGGAACTAGAGAATGTACGGATGATACAACAAGGTCATGTTAGAAACATATACTAAGGAAAAACAGTCAGGATACAGCTAATGCAACCTTTGACCTGACCCAAAAACATAAATCTTGTCACTAAATCTGTCAATCAAAAATGAATCACAGAGTAACCAGGCAGAAAAGGGTCTGTCCTCTGAATCTGAACACATTCCTGCTCCCACGTTGAACTCCCTGCTAGTTTATATTCAGAAGGTTTTGGAAAAGTTCTGTAACCGAGCAGATGTGCTACACTGAAGTTACATCCTGCTTTAAAGAATTAGGCTCTTTGCAATGGTAATTTCTTACTGTTAATGTTAAGAAGCCTCGGCTCAATGATAATAGGTATAAAAAATGTATATAATATGCTAAGTTATTCATACTGCATTTCACTTGCGTAAAAGTCATTTGGGAGACTTTATTAAGCCATCTTCCTCTTTTCAGATGGATTATTGTTCCCTTTTCTGCATCGCACATGCAGTCAAAAGAATAAGGAGACATGCTCATGGCTTACGATTGCTGCAAGCACAAGAGCTTCCTTTCTGTGCCACTCTGCCCATTGACTAAGAGGGGAAACATGCAGGCCATTAAAGTTTTATGGGAGTGCAGTCATCACCCAGCACTCTGTGGTTCAATCATTAATTCATACCAAAATAGACAACACTAAGTACTGTAGCCAAGCTCCACTGCAGGGCAAAGTTGTCTCTATAGAATATATAATAAAGGATTAAATATAACTATGGTAGTCTTTTGGCATTATCATTTTAATCGTTACTTGCATGGTCAAAATATTGAAATATCTTATATCGGATGACACTATTCAAACAACTTTAATAATGAATGAGTTCGATTAATAGCTATTCATGCTATTCAAATGCGGCCTTCCTTACATAAATCCAATATTGATGGCTTCTGCCCCGGAGCCGCAAATGATTTCCTGAGATGATGAATCCACAGTTTTATATAAAATGAGGTAAACTACCGAGGGTTTGCAGAGATGC
This sequence comes from Eleginops maclovinus, assembly GCF_036324505.1. NCBI lineage: Eukaryota > Metazoa > Chordata > Actinopteri > Perciformes > Eleginopidae > Eleginops > Eleginops maclovinus. The sequence goes on from NC_086370.1 coordinate 16,952,017, forward strand.
ATGCAGGAACCTTCATTTTGTGATACTCAACATGGAGAGCAGGCAGAGACTGCGGTTTGTCAGTCAGGCTGCTCAATTGGATTTCACACGTGTGCACAAGTTCAGATTGTGGTGAATGATATCTGTATTATAGTAAATTCAAATGTTGTGGTTGCCTGCTGAAAATGTGCATGGAGAACAAAATGAAATGCTGCTTTCTACGGTAAACAATGAAGACATACAATAGAAAACTATGAGACACAAACAATCGTGTCTTATGGAGAAAAAAAAAACATTAAAAAGACACTTCTTAATGTTCATGAAATCGGCCAATTTCACGACTAACACTAGAGCTAAAAATATCCAAAATACACATTTAGGTGTTTATTTGGGTCTGTACATATCTCTTAAATTAATCAAAAGATTGATAATTCCTTATTTGCATATTTAAAAAAAAGGACTTCATAAAACTTGTAATTAAAAAAAAGAATTGTCTTAAGTGTTAGTAATCACCTGGGGATGTTTATGAAGATTTCTTTGAGTTGAAATGTTCCCCTAAAGTGACTGAGCATGTCAGAGCCGGAGCAACGAACCCCCACGCTTAGAAATAAGTGGCTATCGCCGAGGGAAATAGCTGAAGAATATTATTTTTATGCATTCATATTAGATGATGAGCAGAGTAATCTCCAGCCTCAAGTTTGAGGAATCTGAAAATGACACTTCTGGGACACAGCGTAGGTGAATCCAGGGACACGAGATAATGATCATCGCAATTACAGCTTCACCATTCGTTCTACTGTAGCTCAGCCATGAGGGACTACTGTGTTCCTTTCAGTAGACTCCAGCATAAGTGAAGAGAAGACGCAAGAACTGTGAATCAAATAGTTACAACAGCACAGTCTGATAAAGATTATTTTGACTTGACTATACAGTATATATAATGTTGTGTTTGATATTTTAATCTTAATCTTGAGGCTTAAGTTGGGCCCGGCAGCTTTATTATCTGACTTTCACACCTAATGAAACAGCTCTTTGTGTTTGAGTGCAGTAGCTTTTCAAATAAAGTGAACAGTTACTTTCTTCCTTCTCTATCAGACGGAGTGACAACATAAGTACTTCCTCTTCCCACAGCAAATCCCATCACAAGTCAAGGTTAATTTATAAAACACTGGCCTCTAAACAGATGCTGTATGAATAAGATGATAAACAGGACTTGAGTAGAGGGCATGTTAAAATAGGGTTGTGATGATGCAGTAGAGGGTGTTGTTTCTCATAAAATGTGAAGAGTATCCCTGGTTTACATCCAGTTGCATACACAACAACACAGCTGAACACACTTTATCATAACCAAGACTGCAGTCTAGTCAAAAACTATACTGCAGTGGTCCAAAAGGTTATGTTTCTCAAACTGTTCACATACAGACAGACCATATGATAATCAGAATCTACTAGGCCATTCCACTTGTTTCAATGACAAACTATTGAAATGGTGTCAACAGCTGAGAAGGATGGCCGCTTGGACAAAAGTCAGACAGTGCAGTTTAGCAGATTATGACACCTAATGGAAAATGTATATGGTTAATTAACCTTTCATTAGCCCAAATGACTGAATGTGCCAGGCATGATTAAGGAGGGATAAATCATTAATCAGTCTGGATGAAGTTACTTTCTTTCCCAATTTTTACAAGTCCTCTCCAGTTAAAAAAGTTCAGCAAAAGGCAACAACTCACCAAAACCACTTAATCTGTGAAATAATCTAGACAACAAACCAATAAAACTTCCATTGCACACTGAAACTGATTATGAATATGGAGAGGTGTAATAAAACCTATGAATACAAAAAAAACAAGGTTGGAAAAAGGGCTTTCCATGACTGTTTTAAAATGAAGATACTGCAGTTGATAGGGCTTTATTCAACTCGTACTCTTTAACCATTCAGACCAGGTGTTCAACACTCACCTCATACAATATGACACTGTTGAAGCATTGGATAAGGTTTTATGACTGTCATCTGATAGAGCATCTATGGCAACCACCGAATTACCCTCAAGCAGATGGACCACATTAAGCAAGAGAAATGCATCATGTTGACTCGGCAATGACTCATGTCTTTCTACACAGGATGTTGTTATATCAATGTCCTGTTTTCATTCATGCTCACGGCTATGATGAATGACACCATTGAAACTGAATTCAACACATTATGTATTTTCATTTTTATTCAAAGAGCAGCATTAAGAAATGAAAACTCAAATTAGCATGTGTCTAACTATAGCTCCTGTATTCCCAAGGAGAAAGAGATGTGGGCCATGTATCCCAATATTCAGACCACAGATGAGAAAACTGAGGAAATTCTAAAATTAACATCAGCGTTTTGAGGCCATTTAATTAGGGATGGAACGGAAGAAGTTGTTGTGAATGAGGTTATGGTGAGTGAGGGACATTTATAATTCATATGTGAACACATGGCATTTTCCACCAGTTTCCTATACAGCAACAATTATGACATCTTATTGTCCCATTATTGCAAAAATAAATATAAATGGTTTGTTACTTTTGTGTTCCAGATTCATGGGCCAGTCATTGTAATAGTGCCACAATATAAATTGTAGAAATCAGGGAGACTGAGATTGTCTGAAAAGGATGTGTATTTTATTTTGAAATCAGACATTTGACCTGGATATGCCCTTGCTTCTAAAGAAAATGAACTGGCACATACTGTATTTATCTCTATACAAGAAAACAACGCATAGTGTGTGAGCTACAGTGTCCAGTGTGGATGTCTAGTATGCAGCGTACAGGCCTGTCTACATGTGTACTACTTGTACTCGCCCCCTTGCGTTTTCTGTCTAGACCAGTGAACGATGCTGGATATCGAGTGCGCCCCTTCCCTATAAAATCTGAGCGCAATTTCGATCTAAAATAACACATTTTCAGATGACTCCACAATTAATGTAAAAACAACTATTTGTACAGCCCAACATATTCACATGGGGCATCCTGGTGGTCACAGGGCGTGAGGATTTGCTCCACTAACCCATATTTACTGTAGTGCATGTTGTGTGTTGAGGAATGCTAGTAGCTACAGCATTTTCTGCTTGTAGCGTAATGCAGTGTGGACCAATTAAGAGAGATGCACCGAGGCTAATACACCGCAGCTACACTGAGCACCGGTGAGAGGTTTATAAAACGAGACAGGGTTAAAAAACCGACAGAAAACAGTCGGTGTTTCCGCAAAAACACGCAAATGGAAAGTAGCCCGGCTGGTTTAAAGAGCTGTTTTTTCCCCCCCCTCTTACCGTGTTACTCTGCGGTGACCTCGCCTCACACGGCGCAGCGTCTCCTGATGTCGGCTTGTGTCTTCCCTGCTTGCCTCTCCAGTTACGTCCTTAGGATGACAGCACAAAAACATCAAGTTGTCGAATCATGTGACCAGAGACGACTAACGCGTTTAGGTTCCCCTGACGATCATATTTCCAGCAGATCTCAACGAGGATGCGCTTCCCCCTCCTGCCTGTGCTGAGCTTGTTATGGCAGCCGGAGAGGAGAGCGGAGAGTGGAGACCCTCCCCCGGGCGCAGAGCCGTGGATCAGGTGGACACTCAGCATCCCTCACATTCCTGCATCACTCCACGATATAGGGCAGGACTGTGTATAAAAAGACTCAGTTTGTTCTGCTTTCTTCTGATAGTTGTTGACATTTTAGCATGTGACGTTTGTTCAATAGGCCTAACATTCCTGTAGTGTCCCTCTGGGGTTTGCATTAAGACTTCACATTGACCTTATCAAACGTTATGGTATTTTTTCATGTCATATATTACAAACATGTCCTGTGGTATATTTGTTGACAAACAGGCTTTTGTTTCTGTATTTTGTATTTGTTGTTTGAAACTAAGTTGTCATGAGCTCTATAGATCACTCCTTTTAATTCAGTATAATACATCACACAATAATGGACGACCTTTGGAGTAAAATAATAATGTATGGCTTAAAGTTCTACTACTTTTAGACCATAGGCTCTATGGACATAAAGTACTATAGCTGGCTACTGGCTATGATATACTTGCTTCCTTAATGTGCCAACAAGAAATTGTGTTGAGCAAAGAGTAAAATATACTTATACTTATATAAGATCATGAAATCTGATTTTAACAGTCCAAGGGAGAATGTGTAAATGCCTATCTGTAAGTCTGGTAGAAAATGTAATTATTTCAATGTTTTCCTTTACTAAATTATGCAGATTGTAAACACATTGCATGCATGTCTTTTTTCTGCTGCAGCGTCACAGCGAACGTAAACAGTCACATCGTCTTACGATACTTGTCGACAGCAAGTGGCATTTACATGTGACTCCTGTTTCAGGAAAATATGAGCTCTGAAGACAAAACTTCGGGGCGGTTTTGTTAAAGGGCAGCTGAGCAAAAGCTCCTCTGTTCGCAGGATGTGCAGCCATACAAAGTAAAGCAAATGTTATGTCTGAAGGGCCTGTAAAGTATCAAAAGGAAAAGGTTTTTTATTTTGTATGTGTATTATAATTAGAACATGTGCTTCTTGTACAATGTATGGGATAATCCGCTGGGGGTTTTATTGACTTTACAGAGGCATGAAAACAAATGCTCAAGTTAAATTTGGATGTTTTTGCTGACGTCATGTTGAAGCTAAATGGAGATAATGGGAAGATTACTTACAAAGGGGATTGAAGTTAAATGAACATTGCTGCAAATGATTCTATGTTTGATGAACATTATTTGCTGTTTAGGTGCAATTTTTACTTGTGACTATTAATCTGTTAAAAAATTCTACAGTCAGTGACAACTCCTGGGTACTGAAAGAGAGCCAAATGAACAAATGAGTCAATGATATTCCTTGAGCAAGTATTCCCAGTGTGACTGAATAATACTTCTACAAACTAATATTTAGGGCTGAGCAGATAGAACATTCAATAGTTAACATTTTGACGTGCTCAAATATGATACAAACAAGACAAAAATATATTATGATTGCTTAAAAACACTATTCATAGCAGAATTTCAAGTCCCATTCATTGCATTGCTTAATCATTAGTGGTGAGTTAAGCTTAAACTCAGACCTTAAGTGTACCAGCATGTGTCAACACATGAGTCATGTGTAATGTGCCTTTGAAATTATTTTAAGTGAACAGTTCTAATGTGTAAGGGTCTGTTATACATGCACAGTATGTTTCTATGCAGCATTTATTCCTTGTAGCACCAGCAGCTCAGCCACATTTCAGCTGGGGGCAGTGTTGCTCTACAAATCACAGAAATGTCTACTAATGCTGTACAGGCCTGGTGGTTCATAAAGTTGTGTGCATGTGTGTCGGTGCGTGCGTGCAACAACAACAACAACAACTCAATCACCAACCTAATTTACCTCATCATATTATTGAATTGTTTTAGTTTCACACCATATTGAAGTCAAAAAGAGATCCAACCGTCATGCTCGGCTCTAATTAACCCAAATGCATCGTGAGTGAATCATGTAGATTGCTCGCCCATCGGAAGTTAATTGCCATAGAAGAAACACTTAAGTCCGCTCGAAAAAAAAAGAAAAATAAATTATTTCTTAAATAGAGCACCGTCATAGACCATCTCTGTTCACATCAGTGAAGAAAGAATGATTGTGCTGTCATTGTTTGAGGTTCAAATCACCAGTGCTTCATGCTAATTACAATTTCACAAGAAGCATCGGTGTGTAAACAAACACTATACCTGAATTCTTCGGTACCGGGTGACTTAATATTTTCTAAATCTCCAGATAACACAAAAAGAACACAGTGAATTTGAGTGAAGGGCATTTCATGGATGGACAATGAGGCACTATGTTTTAGTACGTTCTCTTCCCCAAGGCCCCAGAGACCTTTAGTGAGGAAAATGTTTTTTCTACCTGCATGTCAAAAACACCCTGACCTTCATCACTGCATTTTATTACATCTGCGAGAGATTCTTTCAAGTGGATTTCTCCATCTTATACATTTCTATGTTCTTCATATATCACACTTACACTGATTTGATTTATTAATGCTTACCATGCAGCAGAAGCATGCTGTCCAGGACCAATGACAAACTTTAACTACGCATCTTAAGCTGTGCCCTTGTACTTGGAGCATCAAAAGCTCTAGCGGGTATATTGTTCCGAAATAGGCCATGATGATAAGTGTTCACTAGTGACCGCCTTCTGTGAAATAAATTTCGCTTTCTGTCCCGTCTTTTGGCTCTAATGCCGGACTGAGAGAGTAGGTGCTGCTGTGGGCTTTATGACAAAATGCTTTATCCCCCATTAACCTTCAGAGTGGGTATCAGGAGGGGATTTCAGTTGGAATAAAGCACCGCTGTCAATAAGCAGGTGTGTCACCAAGCTCAAAGGAGAAGACACATGCTAGCATGAGGTACCCTCCGTCCTTCATTTCTCCGCTTCCTTTTGGGGTCATTCCTTAGCTGGGCTCTGACAGCCACCACTGATAAGAAAATGATTAAGTATCATGGACTCGACCACCATCCAATTCATGTCGCTGGTAGCTCTGCAGACTACACAGAAAAAGCTGTGTCAGAAGCTTTTTTTTCTAATCAGGAAGTTATAACAGCTTTTTGGATTACTCTTCATATAAGCCATATGTGTGAAAGACTGCCTGAATTACATCCGGAAATCCATTTACAGTACGTTGTGTTTCTGAATGACACGGAGCAGTGGGAATACTGACCAAAGATCAAAATATCTCAAAAGGCACAAATCAGGCTGGACTCACCTCTGTATCTGAAATGGATCATTGCAAGTTGACATACTGTAAAACACCGGCTTTGGAAACACATACACACACATACCCTGTACAGTATCAAAGGCAGTTTCAGTCCACAGGGATCAACAATCAGCCGTGAAATTCGAGCTGTGATGCATCTGGGCACCCATGAAAATGGAAATGGCAGCAGCTGATCTGTCGAAGAGGACCAATCTGCCTCCTCATCAGGGCTCTTTATTAAAGTCGAGCACTGTCCATTAGAGCCTGTAATCCTCTTCACCCGGTGCCACACACGACCTTGAGGTGTTACAGTACAAACCGTTTAAACAGTTCTCAAAGGGGTATAGTCAGAGGCGCTTCCTCTGCTGCTTTTTCTGGGTGACATGGCGGTTTTGAAACAGGATTTCAAGAGGCATCTTAACTGTACAATTTTCTCACAGTCATCAGTCACATTAATGCTGATCATACCCAGCAATTTAACTCATCCTCTTCACGCTGTCATCGCAGTGTGACTGTTTTCACTGTCTGCTACAGGATTGTCATCATTCCTTGCTCACCATAGTAGCTGCTTAATTGAGCTGGGTGTGCGTCAATGATTTCACTTAGAGGGGTTCTTCAAGATTCAGACAAGCACCTGGTCCTTTATGCGCCTGTAGAAGCCTGGCAGGGAAAACGATTACCGGCCTCATTTGTTCTCTATAGACAGTTGTGACCTTTCCAATTGGCATATCCTCTTATGAATATGACAGCTTTTCTTTCCTAAAACCAGGAGTGATCTTGCATTTAATATGCACATAAATTGCATATTCGTTTATTGGGGGAGCTTGGAGCGAGAACGTACTGTACAATCGCTGCTTTTTGACATTGTATGCGTCAGTTGTCCCTGGAAGTTAATGCTAGTTTTATTGTGCTCATCTTTCTGCCCCATTTTCCTGGCTCTCTGGAAAAAAAAAGCTCCCTCCAGCAGCAAATGTACATGCCTGGCATAAGTTGAAATATGGCCTCATTTACTGTCCAGTGTGATGAATAAACAACGGCTAAAGTCATGTAATATTCACATGAGATTGTGGCTCCATACAAAGCTATTAAACAGCTGTATTATTATGGATGACCACCAAATAAGCCTTTTTCTGGCATTATTATATAGTTTGCCATTTCAACAAGAGGCAGAACGACAAAATGATTCCTCCAGGGTTCTCTTAACACTTTGAGACCCAGTGAGAACTATTGGCCTGTACGACTTGGTTGCTGGACCGTTAAGTCATGCTGTAAGGCAAAATACACACATGGGAAATACAGAGCAGAACAGAAGCTTTTACAGTACATACCAATAAAATCCCCTGTCTCCCTTTGTACAATATGGTTAGATTGTATCATAAAATGGATTTCTGCTGAGGGGTTTGAGATAGAAGCACAGGGAATGATTGCCAAAATCATTGTTTACTTGAATGGATTACCGTACGGTGGAGCGGTTAGGATGTGCAATCAGCAGGAAGTATCAGTGCAGAATGAACTAGCAGGACTATCAAAACAAAAAGCTCAAATATATCGAGCGGATGTTTGATTTAGAACTTGTATCTTTACCAGGATCCACAGGATATTCACTTAATCTTTTTGTACTTCTATAAGTGTGGCTTTGCAGTACAAGTCCACTTCATGTTTCTCAAATAAACCACTACTTCTTTTAATTCATGCATTTTCCAGTGCGTCGTTATTGAGCTCCTATAAAATTCACTTTTCATTTGTTCATACTTACAGTTTAGTTCCGCAGGGATTGTATCGTTCAAGTGTTCAAATAATTTGGAATTCGTGGAAAACAGCAAATTAAACTGTAGAAAGAAAAAGGTTAAAATATTTCCAGATTAAACAAATGTTCAAAGTAACATGGTGAATGGGGAAAAAAACATACATTGAGTACAGAAAGGAAAACGTGGAGACCCACGGAGCACAGCTGACAGGTCGAATTACAAGCATGATGAAAAAGCAAAGACGTGATGAAATGTTCTCTCGTTTCTGTGTGACACAAAAGGGAAGAATTCAATTTGGGCGCGTTATACAGAGGTATTCATCTTTTGAGTGTGAAGACACATGACGAGAAAAAAAGCAGAGGAATAAAATCCAGGCACTTCTTTCTCTCTCTCTCTCCCCCTCTCCATGGGAGTGTTTATGCTTTTTGTTGTTAGCTCTGTTTGTTGCGCAGTGTCGGGGTCGATCAGTGTCTGCTGCTCTTACTGTCTGCAGAGGCCATTTCCAGTGATGACATGGTACAGGCTGTGTCTGAAATGCCCACACATTCAAGTAGCATACACATACACAGAAGAAAGTAGTTCATGGACACCGAAAAGAACACACATATACACACCGTTTACTCACTCTCTTGGTTCCTGTATCTCTCACACCTTTGCATCACTGCTTCTTTTTCAAGGTTTGAGCCAAAGGCCGTTTAGCTCGTTTTCTATCCAGAGGCTCTTTTTGTCCATCACTGCTTTCGAAACTTCCAACAGGATTGGAGCCCAGTCCAAACCTGGGCCTTAGTAATGATGACCACAGGCACAACAACTATCTGTAAAGTGTCCACTCTTCCCTTCAGGGAGCTGGAGAAGGATCTGCTGTCACTCTAGCAGAGGAAACATCTGTTCCCATTAAATTACTGCGGTCCTGCCATGCAAGTTATCTCTACGGCACTCCATTTTACCGCCCGGTTCCTGCGCCTGTCGACAAGGGGATAAAACAAGATTAGTTAAATGACTGGGAATGGGGAAGTGATAAGGGAAGGACGGAGGGGAGTGGAGAGAGAGTGTCAGGGAGACGTCTCTTCCCTTGTCATCTGCTCTCTTACCAATTAGGAACTGGGGACTGTCTTCAAGTGAAACAAAAGAGTGATATAATCACCTCATCCATCAGCCAAGATGTCAACGCAAAGCCTAAGGACATTATACGAGTAACACTGAGTGTCCCGTTACCTTTTCACTGCTGAAGTTTTGGTGTTTGGAGGTAGGATTTAGAGTGAGTGCATCGTGGACACGGTAGAAACTTGCAGCTGGGACATATGGCACACATTCAGCAACATCTGGCATCATTCGATTGTAGATGAAAGGGCTGCAACTGTGTCCCATCCAGTGTTGTTCTTTTTCTGTCAAATAAATAAACAAAGTGCAGCATCATTTGGACAGTCTGTTCAGTCAGAATGAATTAAATATAGCAGAGAAAAAGTTTTCCATGCGTGTCAGTGTGTTCATGTGTGGCTAAGTGCTTTTCTGTGACTCTAACCTTTGTAGCGCATTTCATTGAAGTTTTGACATTCTCATCTCAAATCGGGAAAAAGGGCAGAACAGTCTTTGATATTTATGCAGCCATAACAGATGCTGCTTTAACTGAAGCAAAACCGAATATATTTTAAGTTATGTGTCTTTATATGGTAGGTTAACCTGTATTCTAAATCTTCACACACAAGAGGCATATCTATCTCTTACATGCATTTGAGTTTGTTTAGAAAAATACTTTTCACCAGTTCTGGATATATTATATGTATTTCTACCAAGCAGTGGCGTTTATATATGAGCAAAACTGGTGGGGCATGAACAACTAAGATATTTATAAATAGGCTTCTTGTACCTTAATACTTGGAGTAAAGAGCGCTATCACAACAACTACAACAACAACCGTTATGCCTCAGCATGAAACACCAGACTGTAGGAAAACACAGACACTCGTCACCGTGGTTACAATAGCAATCGATCCGGCAGATCGATAGCCTAAAGGCTAAACACAGACAATCAACATAAACTATACTTTTGCTCACCTAAGCTCCAGTAGATCAACTCCTTTCATTTTGTGTTTGTATTATTTACCACAGGGGTTGTAATCTAAGCTCTTTCGTCTCCTCTTCTTAACTACACTTTTCGCAGCACATACACTTCAGCCAATCAGCGCTGAATTTTTTTTTGTTGTTTGCACATTGAATGAAAAACTACTCTGAGCATGCACAGTGTAGTTTTCACAGTGAGGGAGGGGCAGCCCGGAGCTTGCCCCACATCACTCAGCCCGGCTCAATAGGCACACTGTGGACACTAATCAGAAAAACGCAGTCCGAAGCAGTAATGTAGAGACGACTAAACATGATCTCGAAATATGTTTACGTGTTACACATATTTTGGAAGTTATTATTTGAATAATTTTTGCTGGCCCCTAATGACGAGTCGCCACTGCTACCAAGTTACATTGGTCTCATACTTCTTGCTACTTAAACTGATGTATTTATCTATAAATAAGTGTTCAAAAATGCTCAGAATGTTTTTTATTGTAATGAAAGACCACTATGCTTGTGCCTGAGGAAACATGCCTATGTGTTTGTAACATCCTCAATGTAACAGCATGAAGTAAGTAACATATGTGCTGCCGAAAAGCATTGCAAAGCTCAACTCACAGCAAACTGTCAAGTAATGTTGGAATCATGACACCGTTTCAAACGCAGCCCAATGGTTTGGAAAATTGTGAGTGACAAATGATTTGGCTTTCAGTTTTGCACGGAGTTCCAGCTGGAAATGATGGGCATGCAAAGTCCTTCTGTTGAAGGCGTGAAGGTGAGAGGATGGTGTGAGGAATACAGGGTGTGCCAGGTAAAAAAAAAAAAAGGTGATATCCGGAGGGTAAAAATGGCAGGAGGAGAAGAGAAGTATTGCGGAATACTGGCTCAGAGAGAACCCCTGCTGAGTATCATGATAAAGTGAGGTTGCAAAGACGGAGGCTAAAAATAGGGATCCTCAAATGGAGGAACAAAAACACACGGAGAGCAATAACCTGCCTTCCAGGACCTCTCAAGCTCAACAAATACAAGTTATTAATCATCTGGTAAATGATTACAAAATCAAAATGTGTAATTGTGACACTGCCCACATTATTTTATATTACAGAAAATCCTTTCCAAATCATTAAGCGTGCTTTGCAGAGGGCCCATTATCCAGTATTTGATCATTACCACCTTAAAGCCCTCCTCCTCCTAGTTGTGATTCTGTTGAAGTCTGACCTATATTAAATCTTTGATGATCACCCTAAATAAAATGAAAAGGTGATGTCTTTCCCATATGGCTGATGGTCCTAACTCTTTCATAGTAATTAATAAAGCTTTCACTTATTCAGTGAAGCACAGCAGGTGTCATAAAGCTAATAGTGAAAAGCAGCAGTGGCTATCATCTTTCACCCAGATAGTTTAATTCTTTGCACAGCTCAAGTCTGATTAAAGCTCATTGCTATGCTTTTTCAATACAGAGGCTGGGATAAACAACTTTTTAATTGCAAATGCCTGAAGTGTGACTGGTGTCAGAAGTTTGAATTTTACATCAGGGTAGTGCTTCCTTCTTCACCTAACAGATGGTGAAATGCACACCCAGGCTATCTTTATCATTTGAAAAAAGGAAGGTTCAGTTTGACCTTTTTGCTTTGATTTCATTCAAAAAGAACATGGTTAAGAGATTTCCCTGTTTCAATGTAAACATAGAACTGATATCGCACTAAATGTTCTTCATAAAATCCTTATTACCATCCTCAACATGTAATAAATCACAAAGCATCCTTCACACTATAAGGACATGATTTTCTTCCGGGGTCTGCGGACACTAGTGGGCTTCAATAGATTCCCCTCGTTCCTCACAAAGTAACGATTGGTCCTTGGTGGTGGACATGTGCAATCAATGTGTAATTATTCTTTCAACGTGCAAGAACATGAATATGCAAAGACAAGGACACACAGGGCCTCGATCTTTCTCTTGAGTTTTAATCATTCTGATGAAATACTGTTTCGTCCAGCCCATACCCATATGTGAATAAATCAATGACATAAAAAGAGATAAGAGGATCCCTGCCTCTCATTTAAGTCTCTTATAAATCTACCGGACCATGACTTCTCCATCACTGGTTTTGCAGCAGACTTTTACAAGCAGAGCTCTTGGCTTGTAATGAGACAAATATAGATTTTACATGTTAACAGTAGCTGGCAGAGCTTCTGCACCCTTCTGTGATCAACATTTTAGTATGCATTTCCCCTTGAAAAACATTTTTGCTGCATCATCTCTGCATCATAAACAACAATTCCAAGTTTGAAGCAGTCTTATCTTTGCACGTCCAACTAAATACAACAGAGTGAAAATGAGAAATTAAATTGGCGAAAGCAGCCCCTCGCTTTCAGATTTCATCAATATTTATTCCAACAAAAAGACTGCATCACCATTTTGTACAACAAGCACATTATGGAATTACCTTCCCAGCAAACAGCAGCAATACTTTCTTGCCCTTGATGCTCGATGGTACGGTATGCGACATTTGTCTTGCATACATGCATATATAAGCATATATCTTAAAGCAGGCACGCGCCAATATCACAGCAGCACTCATGCGCAGCCTCTACCTCGGTGTCTCGCTCTCATATCACAGGGATGCCACAGAGTAACACGAAGAGAGAGCATCATAACCTCTGCTGTGGCTACTCTTTGTAAATTGTTCCCTTTAAATTATTCATCACCAGCCAAATCCTGGTGTGCTGCAGAGGGTTTTTGAATATTGAATGGATTTCACGTCTTATAAGCTCGGAGTATGCGTTAAACTCCTTAAAGTAACTATCAGGCAACACATGACTCATACCCAGGATGTGTCAGCGAGGCGCTAACATAGAAGAGAATCCCGCTGCATATGTCAGCATCACTCCCAGTCTGCCACTGCGCTGTTTGAGAGATGGTAAACAGTGTGAGAGCATCCCACTGAATGTGCCTCCCACTCAGAGTCTCTCTGCTTGGGTTTTCTAACACTCTGCTGGTGGGAAACAGGGGGGCGAGGGTCAGAGGCACACTGCCCTGCTACTCTAGAGACCCCATAGTTCACCATGAGCTCTAATTGTGCTTCTGGAGTAGAGAAGTGTCTGACCTTTACTGATGTATTTACACACAAACATCTCAATCATTATAGACGCTGCTAGCCATCTAAACAGAGAGATCCAGTTTCAAAATACCTCCTATAAATAAAGGCCCCTTTTGCAAGACGGCAAGCAGTGAGACATGCACAAGGGCATATGCATAGCCTGACATACACACTCACACAAACACACACCCTCACTGGAGCAGAAACTGAGCAGTCATATTATATTTGTACAGAATTAATTAAACAAAGCAGCTTCGGGTTGCATTTAAATTGAAATCTCCCTTGAAGGGACATCTTCCCCAGTAATGTTTGCATTTTTATTCAGGGCTAAAGATAACATTGTTCCACATGTAAGCCCCAGTGAATATGTTTAAGTTTGTAAAAAGGTCGTAAGAAACACTCAGTCTCTCTTGGGCGGATTTGATCCCCCAAAGGAAAACTACAGCTATTTTATTTGGAGTTTGACTTATGAGTGTTTGGTTTTCACCCAACTTAAAGTATTGATTAGTGGAAGTCATTGTGTACCCTCATATGTCAACAGCTAATACATTCTTTATTTCACTCGGCAGCATTGATTACATTAGTGCAGCACACTGCTTTATTTTCTATAATGGTATTAAAAGTAAAGCCATCTTCAGTAACCGCTTTCATGTTTCTTAGCAATTACTATATGGTGTTTTTTGAAGCCTTTGTTTGCTAAGGTAAACATTTTCAACCTGAAACACATGGCTCGGTGGCAGCCATTGACTGGAGCACGACTGTAATCAATAACCACTAAACCGCTCAATACAGCAACACGTTAAGCTCTGTCACAAAACTGATGAAAAACATGCAACATGCAAAAGCTGGGAGACTCTGTACATTTAAGACGGAACAAAGAAATCAGTGAAATATCTTCAGTGTAAACTCATGTTTGTTTTTATAAAGAAAAGTCTTGTTTGTAGATAAAAAGAATGAACCTGAATCTGTATTTGTACATTTAAAATAAAAGGTAGTATTTAACTTAATAGCATGTATTAATGAAAAGGCCGTTCAAACCTGACTGATTACTATAATGAAGGATTGTAACTGTCGTTTATTATAGTTGCTGAATTAGAATTACAAATCAAGCAGATCATTTAAAAAGTTGAGTAAGAGATATGCCACGATGAGAAATTGAACACTAGCCATGCAAAGAACAGAGTAATTGGATGAGGCAGATATGTTGCAAAAAGATTAATTTATGAAATTAAAGGATATAATGAGAAATAACGAAAAATCATCTCATGCTGACAAACACCTCCAGAAGTGTAATTACATAAACACAACAATAAGGCTCAGAACATTAACTGTGTCATCTCAAACTATTTGCCATCAGCAGAATGAATATTTAATCTTTGGAGATCTGACTTGCATTTCAAAAGAGGAAACGCATTGTCGTACTGTAGATGCGAAGACCAGAATACTGGGCAGCAGACAGAGACACGATTTACACCTGTACGAGTGTCAAGTGAGAACCATACCATAATACATTTTTTCTAATCACGGCTAAGGATGATGGGTGATTTAAGTACAGGCAATTATTATTAAAATAAAATATATGTATTTTTGTGAGGCATTAATGACTTCAATTTAAGGGCCAATTGCTCAGACAAGAAAAGAGCACAAGGGATGTGAATAATCAAAAGGTCTCCTGCCAGAAATAAACCAGGTCTAAAAAAAAAATGAAATTATAATTTTGTGCTGAAAGAAAAGCATCGAGTACTAGGGAGGAATAAAATATATTTTTATGACTAGTATCAACGTTGTGCAACTTGCCAGAAATATTTCCGTTCCTTGGTACTGTATATATTAAAAACAAAACATTACGTATCCTTCCAAACATATTCGATTTAGCAAATGAATAGATCTCTTGCAAACACCAGTTCCTATAGGTCCTTGTAGTTACTTTAGTTTAACCATTAATTAATACTTTTCCTTCATTGACTATAAAATAACATATCTATTAAGAGACTTGTCCACTGACTTTCGTTTTAGCCCCTTCTTGCTAGCGGTCTGCTGTCTCTCTGTGTTTGAGGTCTGAACGGTTCCCTGGAGCTGTGGATCTAGAGAAAGTGGCATCCTGCCCACTGAGTGGTCTGTTGTTGCTGATGAGGTTTTTGAATGATTTTTGTCAGCTGGTAACGGGTGAAACTGTTTTCTAGTAAGTATCTTCATACAGCTATAAAACCCATCTTTTTGTTTGTCTTGGTATCTTTGGGGAAGCCTTGTTGTATTTGTTCCTTGCAGTTAATTTAGCATCTCCTTTCGCTGGTGTTGTGTGGTTAATAAGGAAGCTTAGTACTGTCTTTTCGTTTGATCATTGAGACAAATTATTAGGTCGTTTTTGGTTTCAAGTTGTTGTGGGAATGTTTTGTTTATTGTTATTGCATGGTGGAGACTCTGTAGCTTTGTTGTTGTCCCATTATCTTTTTGTAAACCATTAAAATATAAATGAATAAAATTCATTGTTAAAATGCAAGTGCTTCAGCCGGCCTCTTTTGTTGTTTTGGTCCCATAATTGTTATGCTCTGTCCTATGTTTCCCTTGACATTAAGTTAAGCTCATAACAATATTTCCTGATTCATCAAGTTATTGGTGATTATTACACTTGAAGTCTGCACTCAAAAATGTGTTCCTGATATGGCTGTCTATTATATACCCGTGAGACATAACCTGAGCAAATCAAATTAACAGGCAGTACATTGAGGATTTCTCCGCTGTTGCTCACCCACCATGTGTAGGGCGGCCACAGGGGACAAAGGGAACAGCAATAAAAGAAGATGAGTGAGGGATTTGGATAAGTCACCCAGGATCACCCCATTATATGAGCTATTCCTTTTTTAAACCCTCATCAGCATATCAGGGATTTCCAGTGCGGCTTTACCACAGCTCAGGCAAGACTACAGGCTCCCAAGAGAACAAAAGAAACTCTCTTTTTATACTGCTGTATGATGCAGCTAATGAAAATAAATGCCTCTTTCTTTTATTAGACTTGACAAATTCCTGATGCAAAACCGAACATTACGGTGATATCTACAAAAACATCCCATGGGAGAGAAAACAGTTTTTTTAATGTGCCATCTTTGCAGTGACAGTTTGGTAAAGTATTTTAGAGACAAATGAGTATCTGCAAAAAACTAATCATAAGTCGTCCTGATGCATTGTCAAAAACAGTGTTAAGTGAACATGCTTAAGGTCAGAACATGACAAAGTTACTGTGAGAACGCCGGACTTGAAAAACCCAGATCATAACATAATGCTCCCTGAGTGCTGTGATGAGAGCCAAAGACTCTGTTTCAGATTCACATTGCTTTTGTCCGTGTAAGCCAGCACGTTTTTCAAAATGTGACCATTAAAGTGGTACCGCCCATGCCCTCTCCTCACACCCCCCCCCCCCCCCTTCAGCTACAATATGTGCTTTATTGATCTCAAGGCTGTTACTTGGATTGCTGTTGTTGTTGCTGTTAGATGTCATTGCTTTGGTCAACCAGAACAGCCTCACAAAAACAAGACAGGAGACTCCTGGAAGCAGCGTTTTCGAAAAAAGAAAAACAGTCGCCTCTTATCTGTGCGAACTTTCATTTTGCTGGTAGCAACAGTTAGGTAAGTTGGTGAGCTATAAGCTGCTAATTAACCTAGTTGTTTTTAATTCCACTTTAGCTGACAGTTGTTCTATGAAGAGGGTAAGCATTATAATAAGCGACTGCTCCAGTTTAATATGTTAGGTGCTCACTTCAGAAAGAGGAAGGCTTATGTCCAGGCTAAAGTCCTTGCCATGTACTTGAGGTGAACTTAAGACAACTACACAAAAGAGAAAAGCAATTAAATATTGATTGGACTTCAAGAGGGAAATGGATGTGGTTGGCTGCGGTCAGCAAGACAAAACCCCCGGATTAATGTCGCACGTTTCCTTTAAACAATTAGAAAATATATAAATAAAGCTGACAATCACAGGAGGGATGTCTTTAGATTCAATTTCCATTAAAT
Organism: Eleginops maclovinus; assembly: GCF_036324505.1. NCBI lineage: Eukaryota > Metazoa > Chordata > Actinopteri > Perciformes > Eleginopidae > Eleginops > Eleginops maclovinus. The sequence continues at coordinate 16,969,666 of NC_086370.1, forward strand.
AACCTTTGCCAAGTCTGTAAGTCACAATTGGCTCTCTGCTGTCTCAAATTACACTTAAGGTCCATGATAAGTAGCTGACTAATATAAGTCAATGTATGTTTGGGCAAACGGCCAATGACACATCCAAGCAAACTCGATTTTGAAATGTCAGGTTTCCTCATATGCCCTCTCCAAATGGCTACTGTCAGTTTGCAAAAGTTTGGAGTTTTGTTATCAGGTGGCAGAGGTTTCACTTCACTTCACTTTTTTATAATAATTTCTTTAAACAAACTGTCTTTGAATTTAGACAAAGGTTAATAAAAGCAGGCTCTTCATGTAAACTGTAGACCATCGATTTTTGCTGGCAAAAGTTAGCATTGGCTAGCTGACCAAGCTCATGTTTGCCCCATGAGTTAAAAGCTCCATCTGCTGTCTGACTTTCCAAAGTTTCCATACAAATGTTTTGTAAAATGATGTCATATTGGGGCCATGTACATAATGGCTAAATAAATGATAGTGTCTCAAAACACAGGTATAACCAGCATGTCCCAAAGTCAAAATACCCATTATTTGATGATCCATGATCCAAGTCTCAAGCTTTAAATAGTATAAGAAATATAATATACTATTGTTTTAATTATATAACATAATCTGGTTGTTTTGGTGTGTTTCTGAAAGAGTTTATATTTAAAACAATATGATTTCACTTTTGATACTGAAAGATAAACTGTTTCATGGGGTGTTTGGCTTTTCTTTACACTCAATCCAAACTCAACAAACAGCTGCTGGTGTTAGCCTATACTCCGACAGGACTTGCATGCAAAACACCAGGGAAAACATGCACAAGGGGTGTGCTACTGTAGTAATGAACACCATCTATAACCCTGCAGCATAATGTAGTTAGTGTATTTGTTTGCATTAGCAGTAACTCAGTTAGACGTAACCTAGTTAGCTGGAAATGCTAACAGTTGCAGCTTACATTAGAGCAGATAAACACACAACATTTAATCAATTTCTTTCTCTTTGCTCTGTTTTTGTTTTGCAGAGGTAATACAAGGACACTGCAATCTAAACTGTACATCTAACAGCACCTATTACTTCAGCAAGTGGAGAATTACAAAGCCTACAGATGTTAAACTATGATTCGACAACTGCTTTTCAGGGAAAGGAGCATTACAATTCTCACTAAATAATTACATATGTCTTTTTATGCTGGCTTGACTGTGCTTCTGATTCATTTGCCTGAATTGTGTACAAATTAGACTCAGATTTATTTCTCTCTAGGCCATGTAATCGCTCCACTGTAAATCTATTAAGGGGGGGGGCGACACATGAGGGGTAAATCAAGCACAGCAGGCTCAGCTACAGAGCAGGTGTGAAGCTACAGCAGAGAGGCTTTATTAAGTCACTGTCAGGTAAACAGACTGCAGTAGAGAGAACGAGTAGCCGAAGTGGGTGTCATTCTGACAGGCAGTATAGAGAGGAACAGGAGTAGCAGCGCCGGGATCAAGAAGCACCTGCTGCTCTCTTAAGAACTCTTCAGCAGCATGGAAATGTGGGGGGAAAAGAAAAACAAAACACACTTTGCAGTGGAGTGAACCAGTCATTGTGGCGTTTTGAGAAGAGTCACTAATAATAGCATGAGATGCGTTTCCAATTCCATCTCTGCTGAGACTGTAATCACATTATGCATAACATTTTTGCGTCTGAATAAAACTTGCCCTTTTACCTGCACAGTGGGACACCACGACTGGTGGGGCTCAATTTGCAAATACCAATCGTGCTCTTCTCTCACATGCAAGGGTGGCTCACATGAGAAAACAACACATTGATGTATATTCATGTGCAATGCAACTGTCCTTTTTTACAGGCAAAGACATGCTGGAGGATTGCTGCAAAGTCAAAGATACACCATTACTGTTACAGCAGCTCCTACCTACCACCGAGTAGTTTCCTTATATCTACTTTATTTAATGTACTTATTTGTTGTTTTGTTCCATTTATGGTGTATAGCTCTTTCGTTTTAACTTATAGTTTGCACAATGGATGCCAAACCCATTATTTTTGCAACATATGCCGTTAATAACTGCACAATTTCAGAACTGTTACAGGATGTGTATTTTGTAAAATGTGTCATTTTTTCTTTACAGTTTTTATCTTTAATAGTTTTTAATGCATGCTTCTTAGGTAATATCAAGCTGTCTTTGGCTCTTTTCTTGCTGTAACAAATGCAAATTTCCCCTCTGTGGGACTAAAAAGGGTATTCTGATTCTGATTATTAAACTGTGTTGTTTCTTAACTAAACAAACATTGCATGCAGCAGTCAAACACCACTACAAAGCCAGGTGAGCTCCTGCTGAAAGAATGACTGACCGATGCAATCATGGCTCTTTCTACCAATTGAGAGACTTTCCTAGAGTAATGTACATGTTCATTATGCACCCAGGGTACATCACTTTGGTGGGCTTACTTATATTGATTCCTCAGCCTCACTACCTGCCACCACATTTCTTCAGCTGGTTCCACTGCCAAAGCATCACAGGCACAGCACAAATGAAATACGAATGACCATGGAACTCATGTGCAATCCATAACTGCTATAGACTTCTTAGCACTTTTGTAAACTCTGCTTGTCTAAAGAAAGTTTTATAGAAGGAAATTAAAACAAAATTGGTTTTGTGGATAGTTTTTTGGTAGTTGCTCATGTTTGTGTTTTTGAATTGTTCTTCTGAGTTTTGTCAAATCTAAAATGTTTGTTGTTTCCCTCAATTATCTAAATCCATGTGGTCCCATTTTTCTGACTGCACTCCATTTTTACATGCTGTGTTTGTGATTGCATGACCTAAATACTTTCAGTACCCTGGTGAGTATTGACTTGTTTGGGCTTTTTTGAGTTGCGGCCTACCTCAGTGCCATTCTCTGTCTTCTTTTTCCCTCCTCCTTTTCTTCATGTCGCACTGTGGTCGGCGATTTATCTTCGCCAGGTTCCTCCTTGTAAAGATCTTCACCTGTTTTCCAGCTGACTTCTTGGGATTGCTGTCACCAGAAACAAACAGTTTAAGTGTGGAGTCCAAATGGGAGCCTGAACATCTCCCAACAGGAAAGAGTCAAGAGACCATTTTCATATCATTTGTTTAGTTGCAAGTAAACAGTAATGCAGTAGTAATACTAATCCATTACTATTCTATATATTAGTGGGAAATCAACAGATCAAAAGTATATTTGGCTGGTAAAATTTGCATAGTTTTACTCAAGGAAAGTTTTTCAATTAAGTTATTTTACTAGTAGTCGAATATTTTATTTGTGTGGTTAAATGATTTAGATAGTAAATGGTTCGTTCACCACAAATAATAATCACATAATTATAAAACATAAAAATGTATAGACACTTAAAAGTTCAACATGATTATTTAGCTGCATGACCAAAAAAGATTAATTTAGGACGGATTAAAGCAACATATATACGCTCCATTGCATATATTCACAGCTCAAATGGCTGAAACAGCTAAAGGTAATTTTCTTTTCATTATTTCTTACTTCGAAAGAAATTAATTATGTAGTTTAAATGTATTTCCATTTTGGAAATATCAAACATGCATTGGTTACCTTTCAATTTCACATATATGTTTGCTATAATGCTGAATAATATCACGTCTGAAAAGGATGGTCCAGTTGGAACATACATTAAAACCATTGGCATTTCTATCATATTATCAGAAGACACGGTTTACAGAGATATCATGGATGGAGTTATATTTTCCAAAATAAGAATAACTGGGGGAGAAAAATCAGCAAAGCTCTCTTTCCCTCTCAGCTATGAAGTTAACCAACAGCAGGAGAGGCTGTTATGTGAGGAAAGCATTTGGGAGCCTGAAACACTGAAAGCATTAGGAGCCAAAACTTATTAACAATGAAATGAACTGACTTATACTCCATATACTATTTCAAATGCTGTTTTGGAACTGAGGCACTATTCAACAAACTGCAAGGTGTAAAATGTATGTTTCAGTATTAAAAAGTATGAATGTTTAATGTAGAACGAATGTCAATGACAATAGGTTAAAACGATAGAAAAGCTACAGTATGCTGAAGACAGAATGGAAGTAAATTATGAAATGTCAGATAGCATGAACATCCTTCTATGTTGTTAGTGTGAGTTCAGAGAACATGGGGCAGGGAAACGTAAGACAAAATGAGGGTCTGAAATGCACCACAAACCTCCAGGTAATAGGTTCTTATACTCCATGAATGGATGTCAGTGATATTGGAGAACACCATTACACATGTACTCTGTTTCCACTCTTCATCCTGAAGAGCAGAGAGGGGAATTGAGCTGGTTGCAGCCTGAATTAAAAAGAAGGAAAGCCATTGATTCTTGGTCTAATTCTACTTTTAAAATGAAATTATACGTACCATTGCGATACTTCTATTCCAATGGATTAAATTGACATATTTTTACAAAGTTTTCTCCCTTAATAAAATATTTAAGTATTATCACAGGAACTGTTTTTTACTTTAGATGGTCAATATGTTATGCGATGATATCTAGATAAGTTAAAACAATTGAAAACCTTTTCTCGGAGGTTGTTGGTGTTGTAACAGATAGAGAAAGTATTATAAAAAAAGCATCCAATAGTCATGATACAAAAACAATCAGCTGCCTGCACATCTACCCATCTGTATTCAGAGCCAATCGTTTCTTATCCTACATGGGTCATCTTGAATCAATGGAGAGTAATGCAGGAACAAACCCCCTGTCAGACAAACCTCCCCCCAACAAAGGCAACAGCAGTGGCGAGATTGAAAAAGGCTCGGCTCAATGATGGGATTGCCAGGAAGACCCCCACCCCACATATAGGTGATGGATCCATATGCTTCTCACTGGGCTGCTCACTAAACAGCCGTGGCTCTTGGATACCTGGCTTTAGTAAGTCATTGACAGCAAACACTAAACCTGCTGTACGTAAGGGGGGACCATTATTAACAAAGGACATGTTTTTCATAAGGGGGGACCCTTATCAAAAAACATAATTGTTTACATAAGGGGGGACCCTTATCAAAAAACATAATTGTTAGGTAAGGGGGGACCCTTATCAAAAAACATAATTTTTACGTAAGGGGGGACCCTTATCAAAAAACTATTTTTTAAGTAAGGGGGGACCCTTATCAAAAAACATAATTTTTACGTAAGGGGGGACCCTTATCCAAAAACATAATTTTTACGTAAGGGGGGACCCTTATCAAAAAACATAATTTTTACGTAAGGGGGGACCCTTATCAAAAAACATAATTTTTACGTAAGGGGGGACCCTTATCAAAAAACTATTTTTTACGTAAGGGGGGACCCTTATCCAAAAACTATTTTTTACGTAAGGGGGGACCCTTATCAAAAACTATTTTTTACTTAAGGGGGGACCCTTATCCAAAACTTAATTTTTACGTAAGGGGGGACCCTTATCAAAAACATACTTTTTACGCAAGGGGGGGACCCTTATCAAATACAACATTTTT